>NW_010141545.1:17553-36680 GCF_000699245.1 Pterocles gutturalis | reverse complement strand
GAATTTAAGGTCTGGAGGGCACACAGCAACAGACAAATACCTGCCCACAAACACCATCCCCACTCCCATGAAAGCAAAGGGCACTTCTTCACCGACTTCAATAAACACCGGATCTGATACGAAGTGATCTGGCTAAAAGGCATGTAAAAGCCGCTGTCATTCTGAACATCATTAATCCAGCTGATTTGCCATTTGGGCAGCTTGAATTAATTTGCCGTGCTGCTATACCCTTGAAAAGCGCACACACTCCAGCTTAAGTATCTATTCCTGACGTTACAGCAAAGCAACAATTACAAGTTTTAGCTGTTCTTATTAAGAGACGCACATAAAAATACACTTGAAAGCTTATAGCAATGTGTGAACCTCAGGATATTTTTTTCCAACAACTCCATCTATTTAATTTCATCATCTAATGCACGCACGTAAGCATGTTCAAAATTATAATAATGTACATATCAAGCTTTTAGTTTTTCCTCTGATTCTTTTTGCTATTTTCCCTCTATAATCATGTTTAAGAAAGCCTTATCAATATTTAGCTTGAGTCACACTTTCCAAACAATGAAATATTTAATTAAACTCTGATCCTGTGAAATAAAATGTGTAAATTCAGGAGCTGTTTTTTTCCCCCCGTAGGTCCCCTACAAAAAAATAATTGAGACTTGTTTTGCTACTGAAAAGCTTCTTACAGGTGAACCAGGAAGCCAGATCTACATCTTCAATGCATTTCTTTCCCTCAAAATATCAGAAAGCAGCTTAACCTTGAAAATACCACTTAGCTCACAAAAAGAAAAAAAAAAAAGTAGTTTATTCAGAAAGTGGTAATTAATTTTCTACAGAGGCTGAAATCACTCTGCCTAAAGCAAAATCCTTCTGACATTATTAAATGTCACAGTACAGTTAAAGCACAATTATAAACTAATTCACAGAATAAATCTCATTAGTTTCCTGAGGCCTTATGAATAAACTCAAAGAGAAACGTTACCATATTTGACTTTCATCTTAGCTTTCCTGAACAGATACACAATCAAAAAGCAAAACATTTTAATAATTACAGATGATTAAAAACAGATTGTTGGGAGAAACAGCGAGGTAAGAGTGACTGCTGCGTACGTGTGTACTGCGTGCGGAGCAACGAAGAGTGCCCCACCTTTACCCAGTGCTATAAAATTCAACCTGGAGCTGAAAAATAAATTTTAAAAAGCAATGAGAAAGGGATTTGAGAGATCATCTGATCTGGTGGGTCTCACAGCCATCAGATGACAGGATGGGGAATATAACCGAGCAGAACCCGTTGCATCTCCTGCCCAGCCCGGGCGGGGTCTGTGCCCTTCACTGCACCCGGCTACTCGCTGCCGTCATCAGACGGGTGTCAGCTCTGCTCCAGAAGCTGCAAAATGGAATTAGCTCACTGCTGGAATCCAGGAAAAGCAGCTTCATTTCTCATTAACAGTTTAGAAAACAAACGCATTTGAAGCAAGCAGTGATTGCAAATAAAGGAACAGAAGAAGTGTTTCACAGGTTAAACTTTCAAATAAGATATCTCAGTTTTTGGAAATCTTTGTGGTTTTGTTTGTTTTTTTTTTTAAGATGGAGTAAAACCAATAAAAATTTGTGACGCCTTTCTATTTTATTTGTCTACAGTTCTCTTAGAATTTCTTCACATTTATCTGTCTTACACATCTCACGGGGATGCACGCAGGGACTGGATGGTCTAAGTTCGCTGGCAGACAACACACCTTCGTTACTCCTGTGTCCTCTCCTGTGCTCTGTGCGTAGCTTTCACCTCTACACTAAGGCACTGAGGTCAAAATCATCCGTGGGGACAGGCTCTGGGCTGAATCCAGATTGTTATCTACTTAATAGATAAATTAAATTCCGCTGGAAAACGAGGATGACTAAAAAGCAGCCACTACAGGCCAAGCTTGCCCTGCTGGGTTGATGACAAGGGATTTATTCTCCTGAAGCCTTTCAGACTGACGGGTGTAAAGCAATTCTGTGAGCTCACTAACATGGCAAAAACAGATTGCTGCAGAAATCACGATTTGTAAAGACATACCATCTCCCTGTTGGATTCAATTTCAAAGGAGTAATTTCCTCCTCCTAGGTAGCAGATACACACGCGTTGCAGTCTCTTGTTTAAATAGGGATGAACCTTCCGGGGCTGGGAATTGGGCTTTGATTCCATTACTGCTCAGGCTAAGCAGCTTAGCCACAGCTGAGCCGAGCAGGGATCCAGCTGGCCCACAGAGCCCAGGTGACAATTGAAGAGCAGAAAGTATGGATCCAAAATTCGGTTCAATCCACTGAAAAGACAAAGGCCACTGGCAAATAGTGATAAGGACTATCCCGTGGGCTAGAACGCTGGACGGGGGTTCAGGAGGTGGGGTTTGGGCTCCTGGGGGTGTTACAGACTGCACAGAGAAACGACTCCAAGTCTGTTCTGCAATGCCACTGCTGCAAAACTACTCAGGATTCAACCCAAAGCTATCGATCAACATTTTCTTATAAATATCTTCTTAAAAGACTTCCACTGATATCTGTACAGTACTCGAGTATCACAAATACGGGACCTGCCTATGGAAGTAGATAAATAAAAATGACATTGATTTCACTCCAAGGGCAGAAATACTGACCTGCCAGCTCTTTACAAAGCCCCCGTGACCACAGACCAGATGTTGGACTTGAACACAGCCATGGCAATTTACAGCAGCAGAGAATCTGCCCGATCCAGTAACAGCAACTGCAGAGAAGTTTAAATTTCTAATTATGGGGTGACCATAAACAACCAGCACCTGAAAACACAGCACCCAAAAGAAATACAAAGAAGGTGGAATAGTTCACTAAGTAAAGAACATACAAAAGGTTTACACACTGCAGTAAAGAGAACATGTTTAATACCAGAGTTAAATGCACAGTAACATCTATTTTTGTACCATCTTTATAGTGTTAATTATATCAGAATCAAATTCAAAGATTTCCTTTTCTATGGCTTTCTGTGTGTGGTTTTTTTTTTCCCTTACACTGCTATAGTCAATGCATTATATTTAGCTGCTTGCAAAGAAAACAACATCATGCGGTGGGAAATAACCGCAGCATAAGAGAGGAGATAAACAGTTGCTCCAAGACAGAGAACCTGAAAATAACCATAACTAAAAGATCCAAAAAGCATGGCAAGAAGATGAACCCACTCATCCAAAGAGAAACCTTGGAGAATAGAAATCTTCACAGCTTTAGAAACACCCCAGCCCCGTTAGCATCATCCTGTCACTGGTTTTTGAGGAACTGAATGAAGGGCAGCAGGTCACTCCTTCACGTCACACTGACTCCTGGACCCAACTCTTCTAAATTGGGAACCTGCACATGATAAATTCAGGCAACAGCAGCTGATGAGAGAGGCAATCCCCGGGCGAGTCAGATCTGATGTAGGCGTGTATTAAGCATGGCTGACTACATTAATGCCTAATATCAGACGAGATGAATTTAATCTTAGTGCTTGTCTGGGACAACCAATTTCAGTGATTGGAGGAATTGGTTATAATTCAGCCCATAGAGCGATTGTTTTCTGGATGAAGCTGCAGCCCCAGTTTAACTCCGTGAGACTGCTGCAATCATCCTTAAGTAGGTGGAGAGATCATATGAATCAAAATCTAATTGTTTTAACAACACTAAAAAAAAATAGGAAAAATGTAGTTGGCAACAGAGAGGGAAGCGAGTGCAATCTCAGAAAGTTGCTAAAACAAGGGGGAAACTGCATTTGTTTGTGTTCATTTCCTGCTGTGGTAATTATCTGCAGATTTCCCGGTGAGGCTCTGGGAAGGAGTCACCCAGAGCTGTAACACATTATTCAGCAAGTGTCACTTTGCGGGAACGGAACCACTGTTCATTAGAGAGCCATAAGCAGACTTTTTACAATGAGATCGTAACAAAGTAGGTTAGTTTGATGTTTGCAAAAGGAATACTAATTTCCTTGCTGTTTCTGGGAAAATCTGCTCTTTTCCTGAAGACTTTTCTAAACCAGTAAATCCCGTGCCAGCAAGAAGCCCGGTGAAGATGCACAGATCTCAGTAACTCATCATAATCCTTTGTAATCCCTTTAGAAATATGACCTGCTTACAAGTTCACGCGACTCTTGTGTTCTGCAAAAACATCCCCAATTATTCTGGACTGAAGAACCCAAGGGCTTGGGCTCTTTTCTATACAGCTGAGAAAGAGACGGGCGCTGCAGCAGGTGCAGCAGTCGTAGTGCACAGCAACACAGCTGCAACAAAAACTGCCTCAAACCCCGGAAAATTTACACCTTGACAACCCAAACCAGACCCTGCTTGTATCACACCATTCCACCAGCTGCAAAGGGAGACAGTCATCAGGCAAGGAGATGGCAAGGCAGGGCTCACCACGGCGGGCTAACCCTCCTGGAATTTCAGAGCTGGAATTTAACCAATAATTTCAATGCCTGTGTTGGCAAGGCATGGGGTTTTCTGTGCTCCCTGCCCCAAAAGGCAACGGGGAGGATCTGGGAAAGGTCAACATTTCAGAGAACTAAATCTCATCTTTTTTCCTGTGTTTTAAGGATCTACAACCTAGCTCTCTAGAAAAGAGCCAGAAAACCAGTAAAACCAGATCTTTTCTCCTACCACCCAACCTTCAGATACTTTCATCCTGTATGGAATGAAAGACCTCCACCAGAATATGTATGGGTTTGCCTATTTGTCATAAGAGTACTTTCATTTTCAATCACATAAATGTAACTTTATGCAAGACAAAACAAAAAGAGAGAAACAGAAAAACCTTTCTTCCTACCTAAAACCCATAGAAATTAAGGGAGAATCTGGGAAACAGACCAGCCTCAAGTGCTAATCTGGACTAAACAAGGATTCTCAATGTTACAGGGAAAATAAAAACTTGCCTTGAGCCGCAAAGTTACGAGAAAGAAATTTGGTTAAACTCCAGTTCAACCTTCAGAAAAGTTTGATTTTTTTTTTTCCCCCTATAGATTTAAAGTCTGATGGGGAACCAGTTAATTGACTTTCTGATCCACAAAGAGAAGAGGAGGGAAGAAGATAATCCTTAGCCAACAGAGGAAGGCCGATGGCAACTGGAAGGGTAACTAATTTATCTTCAAAGTCAACACAGATTCATGCTCTGGCAGAACCGCATAATGAGCGCTGCAAGGGGAGCTGCACCAAGCAACGCGATCGATGAACCTGTCCCGCAGGTGTAAATTCACATTCCGAGCTGACAGGACAGGTGATGCAGATCAGGAGCCCACCGGCACCCGCCGAGCACCCAGCCCCAACACCGCAGCAGGCAGCCAGCTCTGGAACAGGCTGGCGGAGCTGCACCGCAACAATTAGGCAAGGTTCTCTCTCTTGCAAAAATTATTCCAGCCATTAGCCAAACTTGAGTCAGCTCTCTCATAAATAATTTTGGTGATAAGCAGATGTTTAATTACATACACTGGTCTTTCCTTCCCTCCCCCCCCCCATTTCCCAGGTTCATTATCAGTCAAACGAACCAAGGTCAGAGATGTACCAAACGACTGATGCCTGGAGCAGATAACTCAGAAGTCAGTGGTGCTTAGAGACTAATAATTAAGGTCTGATCTTCTGCGTATCGGACACTTTAAACAGCAACAGTCTACAGTGTTGCTCATCTTTACATGAAGGAATTAATTTCAAGCTATATTCAGGGACCCTCACAAAACAAATCATTACCATTAGCTATGTTCTGGGGAGTTTACGGGAAGTTACCTACAGACACAACTATACAAGTTAATGGCAGCACTCAGTTTACAAAACAAAGAAACACAACAACTGCTACATGCATTGAGTACATTTTATCCCAAAGATTTATAAAACAGAGTATAAGTGCCATACAAGGCGTTCTTAGAGGTTCTTAGGTTTCAAAAATTATTTCCAATTCTGAAAAATGCAGAAGGGCACACTGTGGACTTTTTGAAAAAATACAGGAACAGACCTAGACTGCAGACAGGATTTAACCCTGAGAAGGTGACAGCTGACTGTACAGGAAGCACATGACGCACCATCCTCATTTCATGTGACAGCTCCTCGCCAACAGAGGCAACATTTTTCTCTTATAGATTTCAAAAAACCCACAAAAACCCACTTTCAAGCTTTGGCCAAACTCTAGCCCAGACAAAATCTTGATGCTAATGATTTGCCAGCCACAAATGAGACGGAAACCACAACCCAAAGGCAAGAATGGCAACAGGCTTTGGAAGCTAGTGCTGGTGCGGGAGCAGTGCTGTCCCTCGGTGCCTGGCCCGGAGAACTGAAATATCACCCGCTGGCATCGGGGCTGCGTGGCATTTTAGTAGATCAAGTGTGCACAGCCCAAGGGAGCTTTAGCTCAGGTCTCGGAGCCAGCAGCTCCGTTCTCCTCATCTTCCTTCCCCCCCGGAGTGATGTTTTTCATGCAATCTGCAGAGTGTGATGCTGTCACAGATGTGAGCCCATTTACTTTTGGCTTCAGCTCCGGCTGGCCTCTGAAACAAGGCAAGTTCTGCTGCTGGCATGAGCAGGAGAAGAAATAAGTCTTAAGGGTCCTATTTTTGGAAACCCGGAGGCTGCTTCAGTTCCTTCTCTGCTTTGCTCAATACCTGGGAGGGTCGAGTCCAACAGCAAAACTCTTAGATTTTATGGGTTGGGGTGAAAATGATTAGATAGCTTCTGTGTTCCCTCTCGTGTATGTATTTCCAGAGTCTGACTCTAATAAAGCTAATTCACAGAGGTAAAGAGAAAACAGAATGAGGTCTCTAGACTGCCACGTCCTAAGACTTGGCTTTGTTCGAGCCCTTGGTCTTTGATATTGATTCACACCAACAAAAGCACATCCCCACTTGCTAGCACTCTGCAGTATATATACACGTGTCATTATAGAGCAGAAGCTGCCTTGATTCAGCAATGTCACCTAACCTCCCTATGTGACATAGATGTGTCCACTTCAGAGTCCTTGGGCTAGCTGTTAAGAACGCTGTAGAAATCCAAATACGATTTCTAAAAAACAAAATAGAAAATTACGTCTGAGTTTCTTTTTCCTAGTACATCTCCTTGTAAAAAAATTAGTCATGCAAGAGACACATCCAACAGCCATTTGAGCTTCTGCTGCGCAGCAGCTAGCCCCAGAAAATCATCAGCACTGGATATAGCCGAAGCACACACACGTCCGTGCCGACTCCATCGCTCAAGGATGCTTTGATTAAAAATACCAGGCTGGCCTACAGGCCTCCTCAGCAGTTTGAGATGCAGGTCTGCCCCCTCCTTGCTGCACACAAGTGTTATTCTTAAACTGTTTACCAAAGAGCTGGACGTGGATTCTCCCAGGCAAGCAACAGACCCTGGCAGCTTTTACCTGTTATTGGTAGAAATCTGTTCCCAAATTCTTCACTAACTGATGCACACAATGCCTGCCCGATTGCTCTCTTTGAGATCAATCCTTGCGGTGCTGGGCATGTCCTTGACTCCCTCAAATTCACTGAGAAATAAGCAGATACAGAAAGTCAACGGTATTTGTATTTCTCTCCACTGTCTTTAGCTGAGACAACATTCCAGAAGGCAAGGTGCTGTCGGTACCAAGAGGCTGGGAGCATGTTGGTTCAACAGAGTAAAGGAAAGCCGGCATTTCTATACCCTGTTAAACCTGGTTTTATGGAAAATCAAGCAGCTGTTGGCTCCACCATAGTTAATTCAGCATTTTACAAATTAAAAAAAAGAAAAAGCCCAAACAAAAAAAAAAATTCAGAGCTTTCAAAACAAGCTCTTTTGTTATCTCAGACAGCCTTAGTGGGAGCCAAAGATCTGCAGCACACCACAGACAGATGTGCACTTCAGCACAGAGCAGACTGCATGTTTTCAAGCTGCTGGTTTCCATCCGATTGAATATTCAGATTGGTTGGCATACACCAGCAGCTGAAAACGAAGGCCATCCAGAAACTCAACTTTTCCAGTCATCATACAATTGTTCATGTGCAGCGAAACAGAAAAAGCATATGGGGGAGGCACACCAGTGCTCTGAGAGTAATCGCCCTCTCTTTTTACATTTCTGAAATGCAACTGGAAAACATTTTGAAATACAGATTTGAAAAAGGAAGCAACCCAAAGTTCATATACCATTTCTGTGCTGATGTGTAAGGAAGCCTCTGTTCCAGGAAAGGGCTATACTGAACGTCGTACAGCTGCCAGCAGAGCTGATCCGCTCAAAGAAATTCCACACACTCCAATACCTCTCATTACAAAAGCATTACATCAGCCCCACGTTGGGTTTAGAATGTAAAGGTTATCCTGAACACAGGCATATGGAAGTCAAAATTTACCATGAACATATATGATGGTATCAGTGTTATTCAGGGTGACATTTTTCACTCCACTACAGTAATTACATTAAGTTTTAGGATACAGCTGTCTCATGCAATTGAGAATTCTCCCTAAGCTGTCATTTACTGAAGGTACTCCTCCGTATTTCCCATGTGGTACTTCACGCTTGTAATTTGAATAAATAATGCTCCTAAACTTACTTTCAGCCACCAAGTGATTTGAAAATTATCACTCTGATCATGCGAAGTCTCTCCTGATTCTAACGAGCTGTCAAGATTTTTAAGCCAGCAGTGACAGAAAGGTCACCAGTGAGGGCAAGGAAATAAAGAGCTGGGGAGCAGATTTTCCTGCTGGCAGGAAGAGGAGAAAAATCTCCATACCATAAAAATGCTGCTTTGATTCCTTCCAGAGAGTGTTGTCCAAATACTAACATTTTGATCAGATGGAAAGGGAAGGATGTACAGGTATGAGGTGCACCTGCTTTTGGCCAAAAAGTTAATATTTTACAATAATGAAATACTATCTCTGTATTCACAAATAGAAAAAGAAGGCTCCTGGATCGGAGATGCTGTATCAAGGAAGTGAAAAGGACACGGGAAGGAGGCAGAAGCACCCAGATGTGTTCCATATTTTCCAAAGACTTGACCAAATGTTCAGGCGAAGACTTTGTTATGTAAATCAAGCCTAAACCTTTTCACCAAGGTAGCACAGGCAGTTAGGGACAGCACAGTGATCTGAAACCTTATCACAGACCCCAATACTGGCCAGTGAGTTTAGTTAAAACTTGCTTATTGAAGTTAAACTTACTTTCAGCCACAAAGTGACTTATTCTCTCTGTGCAGAAACCAGGCTACCCATGGACTGCCTTAGCAACACATTCATATCTTTATATTTTTGGAATAAATCAAAAGTTTCTGCTGTCAATAAACTCTGACACTGAATGTTGAACTGAATGTTTCACCTTACATCCACCAGCTCTACAAAGAGCAAAGCCAGCAGCTGCTGCCGTGTGCTCTCCACGGTGTGCTGAAACTAAAGACTTTCTCCCCGACAGCGTGCAGCAGGCACATCAGAGCATTACTTTGTGCAGCCGAACGCTGTGGATATAAAGAACCCAAGACACAACCTTCGGAAACATATCACAGATAAATAAATTGCCTTTGACATTCTCCATTCCTCTTACTCTTCCCAAGACAGGCTGAATGTTCGAGCGTCGTTAATTTTCCCAGAGATGCCCAAGCTAATGTAACAGGAATGATCTGTTTATTCTGATTCATACAGCTCCAACCCATCAATTGCGGAGGGGCTTGTGGCAGGGCTGCTCCCTCGGCACCAGAACGGCTTAGCCACAGCCTGTGCTTCCCGCGCACTTGTTGATAACATATCACCTGGCATATCGCAGCAAGAAACCGTATTCCCAGTGGACCTTCAGCTCAAAACGAATGAGCAGGAAGAGAATCTTTGTGTAACCCGCATGAAGTGGGTGTTGAACAGGAACAATAACACAGAAGGTCTTTTTTATAGCAGAGACGGGACCTGAAGAGCTGATGACAAAGGCTGAGCATCTTTCCAGCTAACACCTGGGCAGCTTTTTCTCATTTTTCTCAGCTATCCAGTTTCCTTACTCAGATTTGTGATTTGAAACCCAGACACATTAGCATCCCAGTCCCGATTTCTGAACCTAATTACAGTGTTAAAAATCTTCAGTTATTCTAGGCTTACACTCCTGCAAATCAGAACTAGGGGAGTTGTTGGGGAGCATTCTGATTTGTAATTGCTGTCATTTCCCAAGTTCTGCTAATGAAATAGGCATGAGAACATACTTTCTCCTAGCTACATTGAATGCAAAGTAGATTATGGGTGAGGTTTTTTGCATTTCTACGTTACTTTTGCATTGCTTGTTTTCTCTGGAGACAGGTCTCCTCAATAGATTTTGTTTATCTTTCCTTTCAGAGCTCTGGGAAAACACGGGACCTCAGATCAAACACATGGATTTGAGAAAAAGAAATTTAAAAAATAAATTTCACTATTTCTACACCATCTGCTTTTATAGGGCACCAATTAAAAAGTACAGATGCATCATATGATAGTGACCAAACTTCTGTTCCCCAACAAAGAAATGCATCCGTCTCTTCTTCCCTCTCCAAAGATGCAGCAGGAGGAAGTGTGACATACGTGAAAACTGAAAATACTGAAAAGATTCCCACATGCAGTTTAATGTTTGGAATAAGACTATATTCAGATCAACACTACTTAGTGGCTGGCTTCTTCCCAACTACAACAAATTGGCTATCTCACTGCCTCTCCTCTTTAATGGTACCGTAAACCTACTGACAAGTAGAGCCTGGAGCAACGAAGGTGCAAGCAGTGAAGGGATTCATCAATGTGCGTTGCTCCAAGCCTCACCCAAGCCCTGCTCCAAACGTTCAGATGTGAAATGAACAGAAGAAACATTTGTACCGCCAACACTAAACCAGTGAATTTCAAATGGGGGTAGGATGGTATGCTTCTAGAATCATGTGCCAATTTAGTGCCTAAACCATAAAGCCAACCCTTCTTTTAGCACTTGGCAGAATCAGACTTACATGTTTTCATGTTTCTTACACACAAGCTCCAGTAGACGGAAACACAGAACTGTCCTCTGGAGCTCACACAGTTCATGAAACCTGAGGATCAACAAGCCAGCAAATGGACAAAAGAACATGAACGGATACAGATAAAAGCAATAAAAATGAAGAGATCAAAAAAGGAACTGATCCAACCTATCTAACAATATTTTAAGCATACTTTTTGCCCTGCAAGAACGGAATGCATGAAAAGCTTGATGAAAATTCAAGGTGATGTCTAAGGAACATCTGAAGGCTGGCAGGATAAGTGAAACAAAGAGCAGGCAAGATCAGAAAGGATAAAACTAGACTAGTTTCTGCAACAGTTTCTGCAAGGCCAAGTGTATCGGAGGAGCCGGGAGAAGCCCAGAACTGCACCGAAATGTTTAAAGAGCTCAGATAAACAGCGCCGAGATGTACAGGCACTCCGAGAACCGTGTAGTTTAATTTCCTGTAAAACGATACTGTTTTATCAACAAGATTCTGTACAGTTCATCTTTTTTTGTTAGTGGATAATAAACTGGAATGGATAGTTAGAAGACAATTAGCAAGAGTGCTTTTACAGTTAATTGGCAAGACTTATTTTACTCTGCACAATGCCAGGTGCTATCTGAAGCCCTCATGTTCTCCAGCACTTCAATCGGATGCTGTGCGGAGACGAGCAGATGATCCGCAGCCAGCTCAACAGCAAAGGATGTGGAGATGTGGGACGGAATAAAATCACCAAGGTATTTAGGCTGGACCAAAACCAGAGGCACAGAAAGGGCTCTTAACCGCCTCTGAAAGATTCAACATAATCAGTCGGATTTTGATTTTGTCAATGAAAATTTCAAACGAGCTCACTACAAAAATGAATGAGCATCAGCAAAAGATAAATTGTAAATTAATAAAAGTTTCCCTGCTAGGTGAAGTTTCTAGCTACAAGTATGGAGCCCATGCTGTCAAATGCTTATGGGTGATTAATCTTCACACTTCAGGAGATTACAGAAGGGCTTTTTCATAACATTCTTCACCACCTTAAACCTTGTGAAATTATTTATAACCATGAAAAGGGTATACATCAATTTTATTCTGATCTGATATTTTACTGCAGTGGCTTTTCACTAATCTGCGTAACTGTACAAAGCTTAGGACCCCTCGACTTTTCTTTCCATCAATTATTTAAACACTGATTTCCATTTTTTTTCCATTGACTGCTTATTAACATGAACTTACTGCTTTTACACAATTTTCTTAGGCAGAAAGGCAGCTAGCAGATTCTTAGCAGGGCTGGAACTGCATCAATAAGTACGGTTTAAGTTTATGCCAGCACTGCAAAAAGAGAAGCAGCTATATTAGGTAACAAACTCTCTATATATAATATAAATGTTTTTATGACTAATGATGGACCAGCTCATTAAAGACCATGTACCATCTGCAAAATCTAAAGCATTTAAGTCTAATTGACTTGTCACAGGAAATTTTAAAAGTACAAGAAAAAAAAGACATTTTCAAAAGAAATATTAAAAATTTTAAGTTAGAGGTTTAGGATTTAAAACCTCTGCGAATTTACAAACTATTAACAAAGTACATCTATCACGTATCTGTCTGCAGGTACGATTTTTAAAATCAAAACACTTTTTGAATGGCACAGAGTGGCAGAGAGCGGGTGGGTGAAATCAGACCAACCCATAACAGGCGTGCAGAGATGTCTTTGCTGTCGGTGCAACACCACAGCTTTTCCATGGTGGAGAGAAAGCTGTAAAGAATCCATCACTAAATGTTGCTGATTTAGTGACTAGTCAGTCAGAAGTTGTCGTCAGTATCAATTCAGGAATTACCGAGTGTGATTTGAACGCACATTTTATGAGCAAGATTAAACTACAGTATCTGCGCCGACCTTACAACTCCACGTCTGTGAAAGCAATCCTGCGAAGCCGCTGGGTGTGCTGCTGTGGACGAGGATAACCACGTGCTTTGGTGTTTATGGGATTAAGACCCAAGACTATGAGATATATCTCACCTCTAATTAAAACAGATCTAAAATGCATCTAAAACCCTCAATGACAGCGATGGTTCAGACTGGCACTAACCGGAATTTGGCTCACATTCCCAAAATCTCGCAATAATTTCAGAGCTGGGTACTTAACGGGAATTATTTCTCCCTCCAGAGCAGTGTGTTCATGACTCTCCAAGCTTCTGATTTGCATTTAGACTGCAAGTAAAAAAATTTTCTTTGCCACAGTCATCTCTTAGTTCTTCACCATTTGAATATTTCCACCCTAATTAATGTCACTTACTGTAAAATATTATTCTGTATTCCGCAGAGTGGCTGTAAATTATTTACTTGTAAAACATGTTGACTTTTCATGAGTTGTTTGTACAGTAAGCGCTGCGCCATCTAAACCATAGGGGGAGAGAGAAATCAATCATTGGTAATAATACCCAACAGGAGGTTTACCACGTTATATCAATTTTTATGTCTGACACAAATAGCTGCAGCCATTACTTTGGATTTTTATTTTCTGAAGGGAATTAGAAATTCACTGTTACCTTCTGCTTCTCTCATGCTACCTTGGAAATAACACAGGAATAAGGTGTTTGGAGCCTTTGTTATCCACTAATTAAGGCGGCACATTAATAAAACACCATTTTAGAATATTCATTAAGCACACAGTCTATATGAAGTGAAAAGCTAATTTAAATGTACCTTAATGAACACAGCATAAAACGACCATATACCATCAAGGTAATGAAATGCTTTTAAAAACACATTTAAACTTACTGCTCATTCCATATCCTACATATTCTGTGTAACTTTTTGTATGTGTTAAAGTTTCAGATATTGATTGCTTTCAGTGAGCTAATTACTTCTCTTATTGGTACTGCTTACTTTTGTTATGGAAAGGTGCCTATATTAGCCCTCAAATTACACCCTTCATTCGAAGATCTATAAATAAAAAGCAAGGGTTTATCAGCTCGCCAAGTGCCTCCGGTGTTTTTCCTTTGGGGATTTATGCTCCCCAGACTTTTCTGCACCTACAGTAAAAATTCTTATCCACGCAGGATAAGGATAAACCCATCACGCTCATGCTCTGGATTGAAGGATTTCCCGCAGCAGCAAGGCGCTGTCACTCTGTGTGACAGATATCTGTGTTGAATGATGGATCTGAGGCTGATCCTCTTACAGATATTAAGGCTGTCACTTGCCTTGGGCAGCGCTGACCATCTGAATACCCAAAAGATCATCTAAAGCTGTCTCACCAGCACCGTGTTTGACAGGTCCGCTCCTCAGGCACAAGGAGACTTTCCGGCATAAGGATGAAGTTCATCTCTCCCAAAGTCAGCGCACCCAGGGACCAGGTCAACGGCTCAGCAGGGACAAGGAGGAGCAGAGCAAACTGGCACAAGCCTCCACTGCAACGAGTGAAGCCATCTTCTGAAATACCAGCACACAGCAACGCGTACACACACTGAATATGTTGCAAATGCACTATTTGCAAGAGGAAAAATACGAAAATCACTACAGGAGAAAAAGTAAAAATAATACACTTGAATTGTGAAGCTAGATTCTTCTCTCCTCTTAGTTCAGGTCCTCTGCCCGCTGCCAGCCCAAGTCAGAGCAACGGCAGGAGCGCTCAGTTCAGCACCCCACCGCCCAGAACTCCTGCTCTACCCCACCTCGCCCTCTTCAAACCACAAAATGGGGCAGAACACAGTAACTCCAAAAAGCAGCCAGCAACTTCTGTCTCTCACCAAGAAACCCACCCTCCATCCCCATCATCCTGCTGTACACCAGAGGTCCCACTTCAGCAAGTTCAAGAGCAGCAACCAAACCATGACCCATCTGCTGTTTTTGCAGCACAGCAACATGTAAGCCATAAATTCGGATCTGCATTAAGTTTATGACATTCAGCATACAGAGAAGCTGTTAGATATTTGTCAGTCAACTCAATGGCTCGGTGTCAAAACGTTTGCTGTAAAACCAAAACACAGAACAGATGTACAGAACTGCGACTCGAGATGAATCACCAATACTGTGTGTTGTGATCAATACTTGTGCTTTGGCGAAATACAGGAGCAACAAAACCTGATATTGAAACTGTGACTGGAGCATCAGAATGCCAACAGAAGCTTTCCATGTTCTTGGAATATTTTAGAAGGGTCCTCAAATTCATACTATAAGAAAACTTATTTTCTCTGTAACAATTGGCATAAATTTAAAAGAGCTTTTTATCTCCATTGATGCTTAAAGCATCATTTGATCCAAATTTCCCCTTTTTCCAGCAAGGTTTTAGAGGACCTAAGTGACTGCAGTGTAACTAGCATTGAACCAGGAAGGTGTCTGACAAATCGCAGCTCAGACTGTTCTCTGAACAACATCCCTATAAATACAACATCTACCCAGAATGACACTGGATGGTTATTCTCCTACTCACACACTATGAGTTCTTACAGCAACTTACATAACAGGATAAATTATTGAGAAATCAATCCCATCTACACAAAGTCCACTTTATCTACAAAGAAAAAATTATACATACTTAAGTTTCCTATTATAGCCAATTTAATCTATTACAAAAAGAGCAACGTCACCAGATTTTGATGTATCACAGGTACCAAGAGCCAACAGAACGCTAGAGGATAGCATGACCATGAAACATGAAGGGAAAGAAGCGATTTCCATTTATAGTGGAAAGTAAATATTTGAGATAATAAACTGGCCAGAGTAACTAGGATTAGAATTAGAAATGGAACAGAAGAAGCAGAGGGATTCCATTTTTAAAGGCCTTTTGGTTATTTATGCACATGCTATAACTACAAGTTATAAAAAGAAGAAAAACAATCTTGCGATAAAAGCTGCTTATTGGAACTAAATTTGAATTCAGATTCTGACTGCTCCTGTATGAGACTGAGTAAGTTCTTTCAACTGCCTGTGCTAAAACTCCCCAGCCATAAAATGGGAACAGTATTTCTTTCTTTGCCCAACTTTCATTTCTCTCCTCTATTTAAATCTGACACCCTGCACAAAAAAGACTGCTGCTTGCAAAGACAAGCCAACACCATCCCAGCCTTTGGAGAAGAGTGTTCATCCTTTATTTGCATTTCCTATGCAATGCTCATTAGTGTGTTCTAGCAATTAACATGTGACAGTTTACCTTAATTTACTGTCAGTCTCTCTTCAGAGCTTTTTTTCAAAATCCTCAAATAATTCCACCGGACAAAAGGGACATGGCACCAGTGTCTGGTGAAAAGCAAACCATCCTCCCTTTCACTGGGACCAGACTTAAACGTGTAAAAGAGGTGAGGTTAGCTAAAGGTGTTAAACACTCTACAAAACCTCCACAGCTTTTCTTATACACTGATTTTTCTATGCAAAATGTTTCAAGTCCTAGATTTTACTTTGCTTTCCTCCTGTACCAGTTATCTAGGTATTTTGGTGATTTGTTCCTCAGCAAATACCTTGGCTTTTTTTTGGGGAAGGTCATTTCTATTATCCAACAATGGGCAATTGACAAGTTACAAAAAAAAAATGTTATTTTAATCAAACCACAAAACCAGATTGAAGCCAACAGCTGTAGCAAAACGAAGGGGAGCTGAAGCCATTATACAATTTACCAGGCATCAGCGAGCAGGCTGCAGCTCAGTGCCGCACTCCAGCAGCTTATATTTTTCTTATGTTAAAAAATGTAGTGCTTCATTGCTGATGATCCAAAAATGGCAATTTGCTTTTCTTTTCTTTAAAAATTACATACTGAAAATGAAATGGGGCAAGAAGTCAAAGACGGTATCGAAATGACTGTCAGAGTGTAACTAAGGAAACAAACACCCTGTAAGTCTCTTCTTCCTGATGGGTTTTCACTGAAATACAAAACCCAGCTTCTCACCGTTAATGCTTAGCCATCCTGATCAGCACTGGCCTGAAATACAATAAAACATTTATCTGTCTCTTTAGATACAGATCTTTACGAGTTAATTCTGTTACTGTCTAGACTCAGAAAAAAAAAAATCTGTTGTTAACTTCAGGCTTTGAAGTAGTCTTCCTGTAGAAAAAATGGGACTATTCCCCCTCATTAAATTAAGAATGCACATGATTGAAATATTTGAGTTACACGGTATTTTCATGCTATTGCCTTTCTGGATTGATACTTGGATACATATGCCTTTCCAGTCTGCGGCTGGAGCTGTACAAATATAAAACAGAGCAAAAAAAAAAGAAAAAGCAAAGTGTTTCTGATTTATTTTTTTCAGGGACACACAGTTCAAACCTGATGTCAGTATTTCAAACCCAGACACAAAAGCATCCTTCCTATGTGCCGTTTACAGTAACAACATCATAGTTGCTTGAGTTCATACAGCGATGAAAGGACGATGCAAGTTCAGCAGATTCTGAATACAGCTCCTTTCATTTCTACAACCCTAAAAACCCCAACATCAGCCAAAGGGAATCCACCGAACGAGGCACCACCAGCTGGACAGCAGAGCTGCTTCTGCTCGGCACAAGCTGGACCTTGGCACCACCAGAAACAGCTTGTCTTCAGACATCCCAGGGGCTTATATCTAAATACTTCAGGCTTAATGTCCACTGGCCAAGGGGTGCGAAGGCGTTCCTGATCACACAGTACGCAGCAATGAACCTGACTCACGCCTCAATGCAGGCTGCGGTCTGCAAAGTGCCGGAATATTGATGTGGGTTTCCTCCTCTAACACCACGTATGAATTCAGATAAGCTGACATGAGCATCTTCTTGGCGAGCAATCTACCAAGAATCAATACATCAAAAGAAATGAATTCTTTATTTATGCAGGACAGCTTAGCATAGCAGATGAATTTGACTTCTCCACCTGCCTTTTAAGTTAACATAATGCCATAATAACGCTGATGTCATTAGCTGAAATGCTAGTAGTTTAGCTCTTTTTTCTGTATCATTGAAAAATAATTTAGTCAATATGTTTGCTTACAGATGGCAATTTTCCAGAGTAGGCAGGGAAATTAACCTAAAGCCAAATGTCATTCCGTAATTGTTTACATATTGTAAAATATCCATTTATTTTGTTTGCTCTTTGTGGTCCAGCTAATTTTATCATTGCAGTTTATACGGCCAGGCTGCAGGCAAAAATTAAGCATCTGATCAGCCGCAATTTTTCCTCTCGCTAGTGTCCTTAAAATACTCTGACAGGTATTTTGATTTTTTTTATTTTAAGACTTTTTTTTTAAAGGCAGCTAATAAAACTGAGCTATGTTTGAAGCAGGCTCAGCAAAGATTTGAGTGACAATACTTAGAAGACAGCCCTCCGCACAGGGTCCCACAGTGTCTGTAAGAAAGCAAGCTCCATTTTTCTCCCAGGCAACCACAATGACCCTTTGCCCATCCATTAATTCCAGAACAGAACAGGCTGTGGAACATTAGACTTGATATTTTGCTGCTGGTTAGACACCTTGTAGTATGAATAGCCCAGACTCTGCCAAGCTCTCCTTGTGGGCTCAATCCAAATCTCTTTTACAATCCAAGAGAGATGCAACTCCACACACTGAACGTGTCTAGCAGAAGAGTAGCTGGAGGACCTCGCCATTAAAATCATGATCTGTCTGTGGACATCCCATGAGCAGACGGCACCGAATTATTTCTTTTTCTTTAACAAGCAGCTTGGGAGTCAGCTCGTCTGGAAGACCTCCTGGGAAGCATCTTAAATTATTCAGATACTCTATCAACACCACTTGAAAGAATCATCTTTCCAGATTCTTATTTACTTCTTTAATTTAAAATGAACACAATCGTCATCTCCCGAATCTTCGCTTTCCAAACCAGCAAGTATTTCCTGTCAATACAAATACAACCAAGCAGCCTCCCACGTGGAAGGCTCCCAATTTCAGTCTCAGTAGTCATCCCTGTAGTATTTTTAAAATGCAAATATGGAAGTCAGAGATTACATCAAAATAAGGCACTGACATGCAAACTTCCCAGTAACAACTCAAGGCCTTTAAAACTTATTTTCCACGGTTGTTTTAGGGATAAAACTTCAGACATTCAAACATCTGGAAAGGAATGCTGCCAGAGTGAACCTTCACAAAATTTCGCTTAGTAGCTGCAACCAGCAGCTCCATTTCTGACTTCCAACAGAGATTATATCAGACATCGATTTTAACTCGCACGAGAAAGTACATGTTGCGATGCCTGCAACAAAAGCAACTGATTGCACCTTTCAAA
>NW_010141545.1:11305-17522 GCF_000699245.1 Pterocles gutturalis | reverse complement strand
AAAGAGAAAAGAGCTTGACTTCATTCACAGAGATGAAAGTTATATCTATCATGCTATTAACTTAAAAGATGGAAAAATCATCTTATTGTAAAGTTGCTAACTTTAATCTTTCTGAATTGGTTTGAAACACATCTTTGCAGTGGAATGTATGTGGGTTTGTATATAGTGATTTCTAGCCTGGGGGGTTTCCTCCTTTCTTCGCCTTATTTTTTTCTTTCCCCTCCAGTTGAACTCGTTTCTGGCAATTTACTGCTGTCTCATGATTACCGAATAAAGGGCACACCATAACATTTGTTGAGCAACCTCACTTCCCAAGAATTAAGTGCTAAAGATTTCTAAATTGTGTGTGCTTTTATCAATCACCACTAGCCTGAATATGTTGAACTGAAATGACTGCAGCAAGTGCCAGGACACAACAAACCTCTTTAACCATCCAGACTGCACTCAGGACGAACTCCTTCCTAAGAGCAGGCTTTTAAGTAAATTTTGTTGTTTTGTACAATCCAGTAAAGGACCAGAAGTAGCTATGGAAGGGGCTGGGAAGATGTTATTTTCCCAAATAAGCCAAGGATAAGTATGAAAGAAAGAAAAACAGTGAGGAGGGCAAAGAGAGAAAACCAGCCTAGCACCACGCTGATGAAATGCAAATCCCCCCCTTCCTAAATACCCCAGAGGCACTATCACCACCTCTGATGGGCTCCGCCTTGGCCAGTGGCGGGGCAATGACGTCTAGTGAACTGATTGCCTTGAAATCCACTGGCAGCAGAAGGATGGACAGCAACTGCAATTCCATGGCGGCTGTTCCCAAATAGACTCCTTTTTTGTTAAGCCCTCTATGAATGCCAAGCCTGCTCAAAAGACTACTTACGAGTACTTAAACTAAGAAAACTCCTTTTATTTAAGCATTTAATGCTTTGGTTATTCTCAAAGCAAAGAAATATGCCAAACCAGGAAAATTTTGGGCTTCTTTTTGATGTTTAAGTATCAGATCCTGAGATTTTGCTATTTCACTTTTGCAAAGCTCCTTTTACTCAGCCTTTGCTGCTGCCTTGAAAAAGGTGCAAGTTGCCATGGCAATCCCCATCTCCATGGCAATGCACCACGCAGGAGACATCACGGTGTCAGCGCGGACACAGACCGCGAAGCGCACGCCCTGTGGGATTACTGGCAAACGGGCCGGGAGATTTTGGGTTTGTAAACACATCACAGTATTAATTGGGCTCAGTCTTACGGGCAGGACAGGAAGAAGGTGCAGGAAAAAAAAAAATCAAGCAACACAAATACAGATTAAGGAAAGAGCAAAGGGGAAAAAGCCAGCCAGCTGTCAGAGTTTGAGACCTCTTCTAAAGCCAAGTATTACTTGGGCCTGTTTAAAGTACAGTTCCACCTTGAACAGTGGATAGCTCAGCTCTTAAATAACCTTCTCTGTGTTACCCTTGGGGCCTTAGGATAAATAACTTTGCAGTAAGTTCCTGAGAGCAGCCACTCCTCACCATCTGCCAGCCTTCCCCCGTCCTGGTCCCATTTCTCTTACACACAACAGACCATGGGTCTGGGGTTTTTTCACCAGACTGACAGTGACTTGTCTTGGTTTTCCTCCTTAGACTCTCCCTCCATCCTGTAGCTTCTCCCTCCTCCCCAGCACAGCCCCAGGAATATTCTCCCCTCTCTTCCTTTACACCCGCAGGGATTTCACCCAACCTCCCGATCTCCCTTCTCATCCCTTGGCCCTCTCTTCCCTTCATCCAATATAACCACTTCCCTCCCTAGACAGTACCCATGTATTTTATTCTCTCAATAAAAAAAAAAAAAAATTAAAAATCTAACCACACTTGTTCCTCCAGCTAATGCCTCATCTCCATTTCTTTTCTAAATTCCTACTGATTATTTAATTGTTTCTGCCATCCCACATCAACTGTCTGGATGGAGAGGAACCGCTCCTGGTGTCCTTTGCTCTTCCTTGGACATCCTGTCCCCTGGGAATAACATTCCGAAGTACAAACCCAGCTATGCTGACAGATTCCTGAGCTGCCTGTACTTCTGCCTTTTCCCTTAATGAAAATTACATAGGCTCTAAAGATTAAATCACTTTTGGAATGGGATTTCCAAAACTGTTCGTTTGGAAATGGATTAGCAGATATTTCCCTGCCCATCACCCATTCCCGTGTACAAATTACTGACACTTGTTGTAAATAAATGCCTGGTAAGTACTTAATATGCAACATAAAACCACCTGTGACATGATTCATCACTTATTAATCACCAAGCCCTAGACATATGGACCAATTATTTTTACAAAGAGTATCTTGCATATCTTTCATCAATTCTAAGTCTACAGACTGCAAAAAAAAAAAAAAAAAAAAAAGAGGATCCACTATATATCGTCCACAAATTTGAATAAATCCAATCTCTTTCCAGTACTCTCTCTCCTTCTAGGCAAGGGTGACATTTAATTGCTTAAATTTCCTTCCAGTTACCAGGTACCTGGCCAGTATTTGATTATAAATATAAATAAAAGTATCTTTAACATACTGCTGGAAAACACCAATAAATCTGCTACTGACTTACAACTGAAGGCCATGCAGTAGAAAATTGTTTTTTCCCCTACATATGGAAAATCTGTTGAAATAAAGTACACAGGAACCAAAGGGATTAACAGAAGTCATAAAGTTAAGAAAGTAGATTAAACCTTGGAGGGAAAGATTTACTCTAGAGTCCTTCTACTAGAAGACAGCAGACCTTTCTTCAGTGGGTTAAGGAATACCATATTCACGTCCACTGTTATAATTCCACTGCTTTGCATCAGGACAGGACTTCACCACAAGACACAGCACATGCTTAATTCTATGAATTCAATTCACTGAAACAAATCACCAAACTAGCCCTTACTGGCTTGCTCTTCTGCATGGCGGAGCCTGCAAGAGCTGCTTGAGAGGCAATAATAAAATAGTGTAAAATAGAACAAGCCTAGATTTGAAGTGGTATTCAGCTTCCCATATAGAAAACTTCTACGCAGACTGTCCTTTAGCTCATAACACATCCCGGGAGCATCCAGGATCGATCGCCCTTGAAGATCAGTCTTAGGTGGACCTCCAGACTCAGCCAAGACAGCAACTGCTGCTAAGAAATGCACCATGGTCCCAAGCGAGCGGAGGGGACCTGGTCCTCCTGCCTCTGGGACAGGGAAGGAGGGTGAGACTGGGTAATGGAAGAGAAACGATCATGATGTTACACCAACAGCTTCCCTGCTCAGACGGATTCCCAGCTGCTTCAGAACAGAGCGGCAAACCAGCTGAGATATTCCCAGGAAAATGTCCCTTCATGCTGACACACAAGGTTGGCATTTGTAGAAACGTCACTAAACGCAGTAATACTGTCACTTTCCAAGGAAGGAGATGACACAACTACCTCCCACTGCTTTCCACTGCACTACTTACCATTCATCAAGGTGTCTCTGCCGAATGAGTCCCTACGCTCAGAGCAAATACCATCAGAGCCTAACGAGCATTTACCCAGAGAGGGGTTCAAACGTCTGGGCCACTGAGTTACTGGAAACCACGCTATGACTGTGACAAGGGGCCCAATTAGTGCCAACTGTAATGGCAAGCTTGTAACCTGGACAGCTGTCCACTGGGAACTGAACTGGGACAAAGCTCCTAACGGTCAACTAAAAATAATCAGGTCCATGAACTTCATTACAGTCTATTCCTTGAATTCAGGCTTAGTTACATTGGCAATAAGCAGACAGAATTTAAACCTCACTTGGCTATTGCACAAACAGAGCAAGGGCAAACATATATCGAACTGTGCAGGGATACATGCATGCCCAGAATAATCAACCAGCTTTTTTATGAGTTCAGATTTAACAGCGCTGAGCCTGCTTCTGTCCCTCTCATATTCCACCAGCTCGTATTTCAGATTTCCCTCCTACTTATTTTCCCTGCTAATCTAAAGAAAATTTTTATTATTACTATGTGAATAATCGACCCAGAAGAGGAGGAGAATAACTGCGCTGCTAAAAGCAAGCAAGCAGAGTTTCCCTCCAGGCCACTAACAAATGCTACGTTAGATTTGTGATCCTTCCAGGTGGAGACCGTACCTGGACTCCTGCCTGCTTTCACACTAATTTTCAGATGAAACAAGCCTCTAGACATTTGAAATGGGATAAAAACCATGCACACATTTGAAACTGTCCTTCTCAACATTTATCGCAAGCCCCCAAAAATAAACAACCTGGCATGGGGAGCACAGTTCACGTTTTACTGCGGCTACAGGTGTAAGGAACTACTGATCTGAAGAAAGCCACTGGAAAAGCAGCATTCAGAATTAATTCACAAGGAGTTAGGATAAGATTTAACACAGCACTGTTGTTACTCTGTGGAACCTGTTAGCATGCCTATGGCAGACAGACTTACGGGGAATATTTTCTTACAGTTTGAGAGACCTCCAAAAATAAACAAGAATTTGGTTGCAGAGAACGCTTACACGGCACTAGCACCCGCTGCAGCCTCTGCTTTTCCCCTTCACAAGCTGTTTTATCTACAGAGCACCACATCAATATCTGTATTTCAGTCCCCGGCACCAGGGGTGCATTTATTGTTTCAATATCAATCAACTTTCCACTCAGAAAAGTTAAAGCAGCTCCTGCCTCCTTAGTTCTATTTTCTCGCCCGCAGTTGCTCCCCGCTGCTCCTGCAAGAGCTTCCCCATGCATCCCTCCCTCTGCTTTGTGGGCTGATTTCTGCTTTTTCTGCAGGAGGGAAGCAGCTGATGAATCACAGCCGGCACTGCATCCCCTCCTCTCAAATCTGCCACATGACCTGCATCCACCTGAACAAGGGGGGCCAAGGAGCCTTTTCCTGAAGGCAAGCTATTACAAACTCAGCGGTTGCTGCTTTCTTTGATCTACGATTGCCTATCGGATTGCACAAATCACGGGGTTCACCCAACTTTCATCTACTACAATGCAACAAAACAGCTTGTCCCTCTCTTTGGGTTTGCTGTCTCCATTTCATCTCTTTCTGGATGCTCTCTGTTTCCTTTCTCTCCCTTGCAGTCGTACGTGATGCTCAAACAAGGCTGCAGAGTTTACAGCTTCTCCTTCCACTCCAGGGGCCCCTGATTCACCAGAAAGCTTTCAGCACCAGTTGTAGCTGTGCCGAAAGGATGGAAAATTATAAACATGGGAAATGAAATCTATCTTTCACGTCTAAGGGAGTCAGTCCTTTGACACTTTTTGAAGCCCTGTGCTTTAAACTGTGAACTTAGAGCTCAAAAATCTACAGCTGAAAGATCCCAACAATAAAACACGATAAGCAAATGGGCGAAATGGAAATGATGCTGCTACACTTCATCATGCCCTGGGGGCTTTGTGACTCAAATGCGTTTTGACCAAGTGTCATGTAATTACAGGACACGTCAAACATTTATTATACTTTGTCAATCAGCTTCTGCCAGGTGACACTTGGGCACTTCTGGGCATAATATCTGGCTTCATTTCCATAAACCATTCAGTTAGCATCATCTACTGCATATGTCAGACCAACACAAATTATAACAGATTTTTTTTTTTTTCTTCCTCATATCCCTACCTGACACATACTTGAGCTTCAGGAATCTCTCCACAGTTTAAAGCACCACATCTTAAGACTGTATGAACAAGAAAAAGCACATCTGACTTTGATCCTGTAAGCATCAAGCACCCACAGCACCCTATGGCTTTTGCAAGTAAAAGAAGAAAATTAGAAAGAGTGCGGCTATACTAACATTAGCTAAGCACCGTTTTCTAAAGTGTTTGATAACATAACACTGTATAGACAAACTGACCAAAGGGATCCAAGTTTCCTATTGTGCAGTGGGTAGGTTCTGAGCATTTGGGTTTTGTTCATTTTTTTTTTTTAATCTCAGGGAACAGATATCTTCAGTTTTTACTGGACTTAAAGGGGAATTTTGCATTTAAAATGCAAAACCCATATTTGATGAAATAATGTGTATGCACTATAAAATCTACATAGTACAAGGCACAATTGGCATCTGGGAGTCAATTACTTTGTCCATGAAGTACTTGGTTCTATAAAGTTAGTGACAGAATTCAGGCTACAGATCAGTTACATTGCTAATCCTTGACAAGTCACACCTGCAGGATTTGATTCAATAATTTTATTTGTTCATTTATTACATAAGTGGTAACATGTTTTCTGGTTTCAAAGTCAATTCT
>NW_010141545.1:0-11293 GCF_000699245.1 Pterocles gutturalis | reverse complement strand
GGAAATACAAACCCAGCAATGACTGACCGATACATAGTCCCAAGATTTAAAAGATTATTAAAGACATGGATTAGCAGTCTTGATGAAGTATCAAGCTCTGAAAACATATCAAACCAAGTTTCACAGCAGCTTTCTGAAGTATTTGATGGACATGAGGGACTCCACAGATTTTATATGGAGGCAGGAAAAAAACCTCTGTCAAAGGGAGGAGTAACTCCAGCCAGCTCAGAGTTACAAGGGTGAGCTGAGCCCTACATCTACAAAATGCTCTCAGACTGATTTTATAAAGAAGTCAGAGTCCCTCCTGAATCTATTTTTGCCTCCTACTTTCCACCACTGCCCATAATTTATGAAGCTGGGCAAATCCGTAAGTCAGTTGTTAAGCCTGAAGGGTAAGAACTCCAGAACCACGTAGGCTTTCAGGCTGATCCCACAAGGGAACATCGCTCCATGTACCTGCTAAAACAACTAGAAGCTGCAGCGGTCCCGTGCAATTGGAAAACTGGCAGCTGCTAATTGCCTCCCTTTTCAATTTGCTGAGAGCAGCATACGCTAGATGAAAAAGCGCTTGTTCTGATAATTAAATTATAACAAAGAGTCGACAGATACTTGTGAAATTTAAATTTTTATATCAAAGATGACATTTGATAGTGACGATCCAAATGCCTTGAAATCTGTCTTTTCAGCACTAATGACTCTTACAGTAATAAACACCTTGTGCTGTGACCCTTGCCAGGCTCTTTGTAAAGTTGAAGGGACGTTTATTGCTTTGTATATGCCCATTCTATTAAAGTTATTGCCTAAAATAACCATATTCCTTCCGTTGCTTTGGTGGATTTATCCAAGTTTTATGATTTTATACCATTGTGGCAGAGAGACTGCTTGCATGAGAATTTAGTATCCCATATAACTCCCCAGGAAAACAGATCTTGGAACATCTGCAGATACACAACACGGAGCTTTATTAATAATACTCCTGTAGCTGAAGGCTACAGACAAAATTAGACCCAAATACCAAGCATTTTGCACATATGCAAAGATACCAAAAACCATTTCTGGATATTATGCTTTTTGCTAAATTAGTTATCTGCATCATTGAGCAAAGGTATGAATATGAAAATGCAAAAAAATCTATACACACATTGGTCCTTATTTAAGTCCAACTACATATTTCTTTTGGAAAACTGTTCCAGGAGAGAACAGAAAGAGAGAGGAATAAGCATGTGAATTTTAAAACCTGTTCCAAATCCCCATTGTTCAGCCAATTACTGCTTGCACATGAATTACTGAAAGGAATAAAAATTTCAGCCACAGCTCCAGATCCTTGGTGTGGTACAGACACATCCTGTGGGACCATCACTGCCCTGAATCCGTCACAGCTATAATTACGCAGCGCAAGTAAAGGGGAGGTTATAGAGCAGGTCAGTGGCAGAAAGGGGGAACAGAAGTGCCATGAATTTCTGTCTAGTGGACAGTAGTGGAAGCAGCGAACCTGAAACAGGTCTGCTGGAGACCTTTGAATTCCACTAGCAAGGATGGGATGGGGTAAAAAAGGGAGGGGGAAAGAAGCCAATGGAGAAAGGGCAAAAGAAAGAAAAAGCTTGGGTTTTTTAGTTCTGAGCAAGCTTTGGATTAATTTTAGGGAAATTTTAATTAGTGTTGACATTTAAATTGGGATGGGGGATAAAAAGAAAGAAAGAGTAAACCACCCAGCTTGCTAAATTCATTCTTTGCATTCAGAGCTTTCTTGCACGTCTCTGATGTTCTGTTTCCTTGCAAAATTCATCTGAAATCTCCTCAAAGTGGGGGGGCTTTAAGGGTAGGAGCATGCAAGCAAACCAAAGGGTGCAGTGGAAATGTTCTTAAGGACAGAGAACAGACGGACCTCAGCTAATGAGCCAGTGAGAGAAACTTGTCGAGAATGGAACAAGAAAGAAATTTAACCAGAAAGACCTAAATAAAGGAAATAAAGAACATGTCAAAAACATTACCCTGAACTGAAATTTATAGTGTCAGGTGAAAGGCAGACAAGGCAGCAGTATTGTCACTGAGCCTTTATTAGTGCCACCAGGAAAAACAAGAAATTCCGCAGCAGAGCGCAACATTATTTTTACATTGACCTTGATAACTCCTCCTTAAATTAATCCCACGACAAGAGCCTGATGAGCAAAAGAGGCCGGTGGAAGAAAGCCTGGGCAGCTGGGTGCTAATAAATTTGGAAGAAAGACATTTTGGCAAGGCAATGAAAATAGAACATGTCAACACATGAGGATTTGGAGCACAGGAAAGGAAAGCAGAACAAATCTAAAGCTATGGTTTTCTTCCTTTCCTCTCTCGGCACCTGCTTCTCAGTCATTTCTGCTTTTCCCATGCTTGACACAAGTCCTGAGCTTTGGAAAGAGAAAGGAATGATACGAAATTACAACAGTCATCTGATGAGCCGCTTCCATCGAATATCGTGCCTTCACCAGGAGCCCCAGCTCTCGGCATCTTGTGGCAGCAGCCATCCAGTTCATCCCTTTCCACAGGATGTGAAATCACGCCTAGCTAAGGCAGCGTGAGCAGGGCCACACAACACCCAAAACCACCCTTGGGTTTAGATCCAGCGTCCGGTGCCCCTGACCACATCCAGGATCTCCAGAGGCCACGGGACCACGCTGAGCACTGTGTGCAGGGTCTGTGAAGCAGGACACTGCCCCGTGATACATTTCCCCTACAGCAGGAAAGAAACACAACAGCCAAGGTGCCATCACCTTGGTTTCAATATCACTGTTGGAGCTCAAATTCTCCTGAGCTTAAAACAAATACTCCCGGGCAGAAATCAATAAAATCAAATGCAAAGAGCCAACAAGGCTGATGAACACCTGTACTTCATATGCTCCCTGTCTTGTTTATTTAGCATCCAGCTAAAGCCTTTCTTCCAGAGGAAAATCAAACAGCAGAGTGTTCCCCATGGGAGGTGGATTTTTTTTCCCCTCTCTTGCCTATGTGAGACCGAACATTGCTTATATTACACAAGAAGGCATTTGTCAGTGTTACTTTTATTGACACCAATTAGTCCTTTATTACATTTTCTGAGATTCATTATGTGCCGTAATTAATATACCAGGCTACCATTCAAATCCGCATCTGTTTAACATTTATGTAGGAAGTGAACTAAAAATGCAAACAAGAACAACCACCCCACACCTAGAAAAAACCCAAATCAGCCAGCCAGGTTTCTCCAAGACAAACGAGGACACTTGACTTGGCACAAACAAAAAGGTATACACAAATAATTTGCCAATAAGGTTGGCCCACATCAAACACATGCAGGGTTTGTGAGGTTTTAGCCATTTAATCACTGAGCCCCAAATTAGCTAATGGAAGATAATTATCTGAAATTATATTAACATGAACATAGTTTGCTGCTTTTGAAGTAACTCTTCAAAATTGTTAAATCTCTTTTCATGAGAACTGGCACCTCTGGCTGCTGTTCCTCATCTATCCTTTTGACTCTGGCCTTACATACCATGTATGTATTTTCACGGATGACTAAGTGCCTTTTAATATTCTTCATGTATAAAGCATCAAAAGCTTACTGAAATTAAGACCATCCAAGAAAGCACTGACACTCTAATTGTGAGCAGCTTTTTAAAGGTGCTTAATTACAAATATGTATGATAACAGAACCATTCATACTGTATATTAAAAAGATTTCATTATGCACAGGTTCTCTCAAGGAATCGAACGTAGTCATTAAAAACCCCATATTTAAAACAACGTTTTCTTAATGGAAGGAGAAATCATCATGTAACAGTTTGTTTGCCTTTTTTTATTTGAATCCTAAGGCTTTGACTCTCTTCTCACTTGAGATTAAAATTCACATTTCACTGAAACAATTCTGCCACACTTCAATGCCAGTTTTGTATGATTTTAAGGAGTTGGCTCAGATTTCCCCATTTTTCCCTCCATGCCTTAAAAGACATTTGTTTTCCCCAACCCTCCTACACCCTAGTCTCACTTTGGGATGACTGAACCTCAATGGAGAGGAGAGAGGACCACTCCACTAACCCAGCACTCGGGTACCGCAGGCAAAGGAGCCGTGAAGATATTGGAGGAGGGCTGGTTTAGCCCACGAGGTGCTTTGAGAGCAAAGTGAACGATTCAAGTCAAAGCACACCCAAAGCAGTTCTTGCATTTGCTTCTTGCAGTGGGTTCAGCTTTCACAGAAACAGCAGGCTCCTGACAGCTTACTTGCTTTGGATGTTTTGCTCTTTCTGGCCCAAGCTCGGTGCAAGACGGAAGAAGGGAACTGCTAAACGTGCTTATCTGCAGAACGCTGCGTGTGGCGGATTACAACAGCATGGTGTCACAACACTAGCTCAAGCAGCTACATCCAGCATCGGGTTCTCTGCAAAACAACATGGGAGAGTTTTCAAAACCTGACAAACACGCAGCACAGGAGTTTGGAGAGATGAATTCAGAAAAGCAGAGTCTTATAGCAAAGCCTAACCAATATTCTGCTAGGAACATAGTAAAAATTCAAGACAATGTAGAGCTAAGTATTCAATCCATCACTTGGAAGCAGTGACAAAATTCTCCTTTCCATCCTATACATCTGTAGTCCCTTTAAATTGAATGCCTCGTCCTTCACACAGCACAGAAAACATCCACAGAGGCACGCTCGACTGGACTGGTCAGTGAGCACCTCTACCAGGCAGCTCACAACTGAATATAAAGTTTATTCAACTCTCATCCAGGGCTTCTCAGAATGAGGACGGTCCTTTCAAGAGAGGCACCACCTGATAACACACATGGTACTAGTGTTCCTGACAGCACACACTGTGCAGAAACCACAATGACCACATTCAGATTGTGAGCAATTTTCTCAATGCAGAGTCACTCCACTCTTGGTGCCAGTTCCTGTGTTCGGAGAATTTAAGATGAACTGACCCATCACCTTTGTCAAACTCCACATATCTCAGTTTTATTTTGTGTATTCGGATCGCATATCCATAGGACAATTAGGCCACAATCATTGAAAAGTCTCAAAAATTCACACTTCAGCTTGCTAACTCTTCATTTTCTAGTATTACCATTCTCCAGGACCCACGGGGACTGCTGCTGTCACCTAACACATCAGAAAGATGGATGTCGGACAAATTATTTCTGCTCTGCATGTCTATATGCACTGCTTCCTTGCAGGGATCATCGCAAGCAGAAATCTATACCAGCTGAGCTGCCAAAACCTGAGCTGGCATCACGTCCAGGAGCCAAACGGAATGACTGAAGCCCTGAGATAACATTCAGGAAGGCACTGCTTTGCTTGTTCCAAATGGGATTTGTTTTGAGGGTGTACGTGCAAGGTGAGGATTAGCTTACATTGCTTTTATGTTTATACTGTTTGAAGAGAAAAGCAAAACCAAGGAATACAAAGGAAAGCAGCAGGTGAGATGAGATCGACAAGCAGATGAAGGAGGCTGAGGACAGAGAGGAAACAATCAGAGAGAATATTTTTTGCATTACAGCAGCACCCTGAGACCTCCAACGGGAGGAGGAAAGCCCTCGCCAGGCACTGCAGAAGCGTATTAAACAACAATCTTGGCCCCAACAATTAGCAGAGCCCATTCATAAGCTACAAAGGAAATAACGACGCCGGTGAAGTAAGCCAACCCACATGGCGATGCTCCACAGCAGCTGGAGAACACGCACCCTGCACGGACGGTGCTCACAGCACAACCAGGGTAAGAAATGGAATGCAAGATGGTCTAATAATTTACAAACACTTTTCTGGCCAGCTTTTCTCCTTGAAAAACCAATCCCAGATGTTTAAGCCTGCATTGAAGGTATCACTCCTCACATAATGATGTCTGTATCCTATCACCCAGGTACTGGCTCTTGATTACTGCAAACCATATTAATCAGATGGGCTGCTACACAGACAGGCATTTTCCCAAAGAAAGAATTAGTGATCAAAAGCTAGAAATAGAAACCGGGGCTTCTGAGGCAGGCTGAAAAGAAATCTGAGGACAATCGGCTTTTGTAATCACATGAAATGGAGAGAGACAGTGTGAAAGGCTGGTTCAAAATGAAAAGAGCAGAGAGACCTGGGCGAGCAGTCAAAGGCAAGAAGTTACAGCCTGTCAGAAATAAGAAGAGGTGAAATGAGGTACAGTTTTGGACTGCAGAAAGCCTCCTAAACCTGAATGCTCTGGGATAGTAACTGAGGCAGTGCGATGAGATGTCACCAGACCAGCCAGATTGCTGAATCTGAACTGAAAAGCAACAAGAAACCTAAAATACAAAATACACTGTATGAAATTAAAGGTCTCTGCACAGCTTTCCTTAAAAAGACTAACTGCTGTGATGTCCAGAGGCAGCCCATCCTCACACACACTGTATTTCTACTGGTAAAAAAAAAAAACCACCTGTTGTGCCAGGTTATTCAAATAATTGCAGCAAGTCACCTTCACTTGCAGGGCTGGTGCTGGGGTTCAGTAAGGACCTTCATCCCAGAGAGCCGGCCAGTGACTCCCGATGCCTGAGCCACGTGCATTTCAGTGTCAAACTCCTTCAGGGCTTCAGCCTGGAATTTCTTTATGGTCACCTCCCACTATGTGAATGTACAGCATTAAATAAAAGGACCCTCTATTAATACTATGATTTTAATTGTTACCCATCTAATTTTAACAATGACATTAGTGGTGGGCACAAAACAGCACAGACAGGTTGGAACATCAAATGTCTGTTCTATGTGTATGAACTGACACAGGAAAGGTATTAGAGTCCCGCACTGAGTCCATGTTTCCTGGCTCCAAATGGTGCCTTAATCCCTCTTTCAGCAATTACGAAGGCGGGGAAAGGACACTATGCTTAAAAGCATGCAACTAGAAAAACAGAAATTCCCTTTCCTAATTGTAGGATTTAATAAACACCTGTAGCTCCTATTGATTTGGGTACCTCTGGAAATCACCTCTAGATCATAGTCTCTCTTGTCACTCTACATCCATTCTAACCTCCCTCCTTATCAGCTCCCATAAATAACTAATTTCTTTTTCACATTTATAAAGAATTTTTTTTCCCCCCTCTTACAAAGCATGACAGCCTCTGGGCTATTCCTGCCGGCAGTCCTGCAATGATGCATTACTTTCATACATCATCAAAACAATAGCACATCAGTGATGAATTGCAGCCATGGATTATCCAAACGACGGCAGCCTGATGACAGAGTGCCACCGCGCTATTAGAGCGACAGTGGCAGGAATATTGCAGGCGTGCCAGGAGTGTTACACTTTGGTCAAAACAAGGATTAATTTCGTGATGTGGGAACAAGCTCAGAGGGGAAAAGGAACACAGTCATAGTACACCGAACAATTACTGTACTTAACTCAGTAATGGAATTACAATGTCTGGGTTTGCTTGGAAAATACATCATCACCGCTCTGTGCCTGGGTGCTAAGAGATAATATTGCTCATTCACCACTGACAACCACTTGAAGTGTATTGGCTTACATCTCAGAGTCTGCTTTAAAAAAAAAAACAAACAAACTGGATACCCAGATATCAATATCCAGATCTGTTGGTTTAAAGCTACAAAGCCTTCAGATTCCATGCTTACATAGAGATAAAATGATAGCCTGATTCTTATCTCACTCATTTAATAGCTGTTACACTTGTCTAACTTTAATGCCTTAATCTATTTTTTCCAGAATTACACCAATGTAATTAAGACTGCAATTAGTCCTGTCATTTATAACACTTGTAACACTGCAATGGTGAATACTCGCTGATTTCTTTCAACCCACCTTTTTCCTCCCTGCTATAAAACAGGCAAGGCACCCAGAAGTACTAATGAAAACTGGTGGATTTTCCAGTGACCTGCACACCACAGAGGCCGAGGCTTTCCTGTCCAGTTCCTTCACTCTCTCAAACAGGCATTCCTTCAGGAAAAATCGCTGTACGCTATAAATAACATTGGACAGCTTCCATCTTTGTGAGCAAAGCCTATTTCCATCTCGGTATGCTTGAGTAGAGCACAGTGAGAATTTACATTTCCAATGTTTTCCCCACTAGAAAAAATGCAAGAGAGGCAAGCAATGCCATAGAATTGGCAACACCAAATTCTTTTTGAAATTCAAACTGGTTTTGTAAACCACTTGCATTGAGTAAACTGAATGAAAAATTGAAAAAAGTTATAACTAACATTTTATATATTCCTATCTTCAAAATACCTTCGATTTCTTACAGACAACGCAAACACTCTTAACCTTACAGTTGAGTTCAGTCTTGGATTAAAAAAAAGGATCTACTGCAAAAAATACTTAGTACAGTTCAGCCATAAACTTCCCATGCCCTCAAACCCCCTCTGAAGGTGGCAAGGAGCCACTACAGAATTTAAATAACTTCATTCTTGCACACAAGGCTACCTTCTTCCTGCTAGTGTCTCTTATATTGTTACAGAGTGGAAAAAAAAAAATGATCATTTCACTGTAACAGACCCATTGTCTTGTCAGGTTTCTGCACTCACATTTTCTTGGTGTTGCAGCATCAACTCTGCTCCTGACCCCCCAGCTCCCCTGGTTTTCTCGGGTGCTTTTCTTTATGGCAGCATCTAATACCTTACTCCCTCCTTTCCCCTGAAACATGCAATTTTCCAGGCTCTGCTGTCAGCTTTTAGAAAGCACAAAGATCAGAGTTCACCAAGCTGGCTTTTCTGCCAAGAGGACTCCAGGGGAGGCACAGAACTCATATAATCAGGATTGCCTCAAGTAGTCCATGACTAACATGAAGAGAAAATAAAATGTCCTACAGACACCACAGTTAGTGAGGAAACCAAAGACAGACTTTGACTTCTGTTCATAGGGGTTTTTTGGGAAAAAAATATTACAAGTAGAAAATAAATTAATGGGGAAATCAAGAATTTTGGTCTCCATTTCAGCCCCTCTGAGAGGCAAGGTTACACAAAACAAGGAGCAGGAGCTGGGAATCCGGGCTCTGGAACTGCGCAGACCTGTAACACAGATTGGGAGTCTGGCGCCTGGCTGCTGCTCAAAGTATTAAGGATGGTGTTAAACTGATCTTTTCCTGCTTGCTTCGGGGCATGCCTGACTTTTTCTTTATGCATAGCTGAGAACAGTGGTACTACTTATTTCCAGAGAATAAAGCCGTGACAGAAATGTCTTCGCGAGCCCGTTCCAACTCTTCCGTTGCCTTCCATTATCTTCCTTTGAACTTCTGGATTTTTCTGATAAACACATTGCTCAGATAAAAACTAATTCTTGACATTTACGCAGCTCAGATTAAAAATCCTCAACACTGCATGTTGGTTTCAGATTTAAAAAAAAAAAAGGAAAAGCAATTTAATTCCACTATCCAATGACAAGCTTCACTTTGAGTTCCATCGCCCAAGTAATCTCAAATCACTTTACAAGCTTTAATAAAGGTACAACGCTAAAGAGATTTCCTCTACTCTAATTACTTTAAAATCCATTTTTATACAAAACACTTTGTTTTTTAACCTAGTTTTTCTCTTCCTGCCCACCCTTTTTTAAACTTCCACTATAAGCTATCATTCAGTTTGCTTTTCTGCATGCTTACAAAGGTCTTTTCCTTTTGGGGAATTAATCTTCAAGGAAAATGGTGAAATTACTCACATATATAAATTCTGACAAATACAGAAGCTAAAGAGGAATTGGCCAGAAATTTTATATTAGATCTCAAGTTTGATTAAAACATCAGTTGAAATTCTTAATGAGAGCTGCTGAGGACTGAGCACCTAGGCCCTACATCCATTTGCTACATCCTCATCTGAAATAGGGAAGGTAATACTTCGTTTCTGCCACATATAGCCCAATTTTGCTCATTTTTAGAAACTGCAGTATCTGGGACAGCAACAATGTCGCTCTCCAGGTTTGTACAATTCCTAGCACGGCAGACCTCTGATTTGTCGTAGTTATGTAGATACACATCAGCTATCCTTTCCCACAGTTCAGGCACACGTCTGCTCACTCACCCACTGGGATAGCGAAACACTTGCAGCTCACGCTGCTGACCCAGAAAACGACATTTTAACTTCACTAATTGAGTCAGATATAAAGTGAGAGACTGAGATAATGACGTGCTCTCAGAGAAGCTCTCTGGAGTACCAGAGTGGCCTCAGTCCTCCCAAAACAGCCCAGGAGCAAGCCTGTACCCGTCTGTTGGGTCTTTTCTCTCTCTGCTGGCCACCAACCCACACAGCTGCTGAGCTCTCTAAAGTCAGGAGAGATGGTCAATTGAACCAAAATCCCTAACCCTTGATTTCTGGAGAACCAGAGGCTAGAAAATCTTCTTGTCCTCCTCTGCAGGCTTTGCATCTCAGGATTAACAGTCACTTCATGTAAGCAAGCCTAGTCCTTTAAGCAGGAGACAGACAGCACATTCGCTACTTCAAAACTTTGGGGAGCAATTATTTACTGTAATATAGCTTATCCGTACCGTGATATAGTTTATCTGCCCTGGCATTGTATACATAGACAACTCGGTGTGAAAATTGCACTGGATTATTTATGGCATGCTTGGGGTGAACAAAACTCTCAGCGTTATTGCTCTCAGCAAAGCCTGTATAAAGCATGCTGTAATGGGGGACCACCACTCAGAGGGGCTACAGTCCCCTGGATTGTATCTCATAACTGTAGCTACAGCAGAAAAGAAATGATGAGAGCTGGTGTCTTAGGTGACTTCACCACCAGTGCAATGCACAGAGGTGGACTGACAGTGACCTTTTTAGTAAAAAAAAGTAATTCAAGAAAACACTATTTAATAAATGAATATTAACAGAGCAGAGACTAACAGACTGTGCAGAGCTTTGGGAATTAAACAGTATTCTAGATTTAAATTTAGCAATTGCCAATGCAGTAATGGGAAACTGTAATTTAACTTTCCAACAGTATCTGGATGAGAGGCTCTGATAACCACAGCCTGATAAAAAGCTGAGGCTGAGAAACAACAGCAACACACGTGCCTAGTTCTGTGCCTGAAGAAAGAGAAACCACTCAAGGTAATGACACCAATGAGTAAACAGAAATGTTTACAGAATCAAGACCAATATTAGAACTACTTTGCATAATGATTCAGGTGGAAGGAGCCTTGGCTCAGTCCCTTCCCCAGAGAGCTGAGGTAACACAGGGCTACGGCACAAATTGATTAAGCCAGGAAATAAAGAGCAGATCTCCTGAGCCCCGGACCAATAGTGCAACGTAAAGACCTTCTCACCCCTTCACAGGCTTACACAACCATTGAGACTGCACACAACACCTGAAGCAAAAAAAAA
>NW_010141544.1:562-796 GCF_000699245.1 Pterocles gutturalis | reverse complement strand
GGGCCACACCAAGTAAATGAATGCTGACATAGCACATCCTGGTATAGCCGTACTAACGGCATTCCCACACTGTGGAGGTTACAGTCGCGTAATTTGGGCCCTTCCATTATAAAAGGATGTTAAGGTACTTAAATATGTCCCGAGGAGGGCACCAAAGCTGGTGAAGGGGCTGGAAGGCATGTCCTCTGAGGAGCGGCTGAGGACACAGGGTCTGTCTAGTTTGGACAGAAGGCG
>NW_010141544.1:0-324 GCF_000699245.1 Pterocles gutturalis | reverse complement strand
CGTTAATGCCATGCTTTAACTTTTTGTCAGCCCTGAAGTGGTCAGGCAGTTGGACTAGGTGATCATTGTAGGTCCTTTCCAGTTGAACTGTGCTTTCTAATTAAGAATGTGAACAAAGAAGAAATTTTTCCCACTTTGTTGGAATTTGACACAAAGTAAATTAAAGATGCCTGTCCGAAGTTGTAGAGCAGTTTAGCAACCAGATTTCAAAAGGGTGTTTTGGCAGCCAAAGACATTACACTGCCAATAGAGCTCTTCAGAAAAAAAAGAGGGATTTCGAGGAGGATGTGTGAAAGGCTCTACAAAAATATTTTTAAAGAGTCA
>NW_010141543.1:2035-2292 GCF_000699245.1 Pterocles gutturalis | reverse complement strand
CCGCCGACGGTCCCAGGGGGCTGCAGGGGGCTGGTGGGACGAGGGGTCCCGGGGGCGGCCCTGGTCTCGCACTGTGCGGAGACGCGTTGGAGGCTGTGAAATGAGGATTCCCGCGGGGGCAGGAGGCTGTCCCCCTGTGCTGGGCTGCAGCGATGCTGTGGGATGCGGTGCACGTCTGGGAGCTGGGGCTTCATGTGCGGAGAGGTGGGGTGGCACACACTGCTGCTCCGGGGACTGTCCCCAGGGCCCCTGCCGGG
>NW_010141543.1:1380-1602 GCF_000699245.1 Pterocles gutturalis | reverse complement strand
GAACAGTGACACAACCCAGTGTGACTGGGAGGGCGCGTCCCCGTGCGGACGTTTGTCACACTTTACCTGATGTCACCGGCGCTGCTCTGCCCCACAGCGCTGGGTTTGCTCCTGAGAGCACGTGCAGAGGGAAAACTCACCGTTAATTTGGGAAAACCGCGGCTGGCTCTGGCGCCAGAGAGTGAAAGAACCCGGGAGCCCCCCCCTTGCCCCGGGGTTCCC
>NW_010141543.1:992-1290 GCF_000699245.1 Pterocles gutturalis | reverse complement strand
TTCCTCCCCGGCCACGGTGGCCCCCACCCCTGCCCCAGGCTGTGCCGGCGTTTACCCGACGTTTTCTCTGATCCCCCTCGCTGTTCCCGGGGTGTGACCGCTGTCACCTGAGGGGGACCCATCTCCCTTCCCAACTCCTGCGCCTTTTGTCTGCCCTCACCATCGTCCCGCATCGCAGGGTCTGACGCCGTGTCACCCCGGGGTGCTCCTGTCCTGTGCCCATGTCGCTGCCCCACCAAGGCTGAGCCACCCCCGTCTGTCCGTCCGTCCGTCCGTCTGTCCATCCGCCCCAGGGCCA
>NW_010141543.1:254-651 GCF_000699245.1 Pterocles gutturalis | reverse complement strand
GTGCGCGCCTCCCCCGTCTGTCCGTCCGTCCGCCCGTCTGTCCATCCGCCCCAGGGCCACCCCACCCGCCTCCTGCCCGGGGCAGAACCAGCGCCCCCCCGAGCCGTCCTTCCCGGGCACCCTTCTGCTGAGGACGGGCTCACCGTGCTCTGTCCCGGTGCTGTGCTGCCGCTACCGACCCTCGCCCGTCCCTCTCGGCGTGCCTGACCCCCCTCCTGCGGGGAGCCTGCAGGGCCCAGCCTGGGGAGGGGACAGGGATGGAGACAGGGATGGGGACAGATGGGGACAGAGATGGGGACAGATGGGATGGGGATGGGGACAGGGATGAGGTGGGATGGGGATGGGGACAGGGACAGGGACAGTGACAGAGATGGGGGCAGGAATAGGGATGGGGACA
>NW_010141543.1:0-242 GCF_000699245.1 Pterocles gutturalis | reverse complement strand
TGGGGACAGGCACACGGACAGGGACAGGGACAGGGATGGGGACAGGGACAGGGACAGGGCCATGCTTTTCTGCCCCAGCAGCTCCTACGCATTTGAAATCGTCATCGCGTCCCTCCTCCCTGTTCCTTTTGGGTGAAACACCCAAATCCTTTAAATGCTGCCGTGGATGCAGAGCCGCAGATGTGGTCCCTGGCTCCCTGGGAACTGTCACCTCCGCAGCTGGGGGTGGCAGGAGCACCAGG
>NW_010141542.1:0-1969 GCF_000699245.1 Pterocles gutturalis | reverse complement strand
GGCAGCAGGCATCGCACAGCGCGGCCGGGGCACCGCCGTCGCCCGAAGGGCAGGTCCTCTGGGGCCCAGCCTCGACCCCTCGCCAGAGCCCACAGGCACTCGCCGCGTCTCAGTCCACATGCACCCCATGGCATCCTTCGCCATCATCCTCATGCACTCCACAGCATCCTTTGTCGTCATCCTCCACATTCCCTGTTGGTGGAAGAGGAAGAGAGAACAGGGCCAAACCTCACCCTGGTTCTTTTTCCATTTCACTGAAAACCCCACAAGAAGAGCCTGCACGCCAGGACCCCAGCCAACACCGTGGTGCTCGGGACATAGCTCCTCTCCTGCCCAGAGGCAAAGACGGAGCACCCTTCCCAGGGTTACACATACCCCTTCCCAGCATCACTGGCCTGGGCTCTCCCTGAACCTTCACCCTGCTCCCCACAGGGACAGCAAGCCTTCCCTCCCCCTGCATCCCCTCAGAATTCCCTGCCACAGAAGCTAACCTGCAGCAGGGAGTGCCACCAAGGCAAGCAGGCCAGGTCGCGCAGCCTCTGTGCTCTTCTGTGCCTTCCCTACCACCTTAAAAAACAGCAAAAGCAAGGACTCTCCATTTGGAAAAAAAATCTGAACACTGTAACATCAGTTTCTAGACAGCACTTTCAGGTAGCCCAACAGGTGATCACCCAAAATATGAGAGCTTTTCTCATCATTTCACAAGAATAAAGGAGTTTTAGTTGTGACCAGTCTTTGCTTATCCTATTTGTGTGCCAGGCAACTGCTTGGGTTATTTCTCCCCTTCCTGGTTCCATGGTAACTTCCATCTCCAAAGGAGCCAAAGAGGGGAGGTGCTATGCTGGACCTTGTTCTTACTAACAAGGAAGGGCTGGTGGAATATGTGAAGCTCAAGGGCAGCCTTGGTGGAGTTCAAGATCCTTAGGGCAGTCAGGAGGATGCACAGCAAACTCACTACCCTGGACTTCAGGAGAGCAGCTTTTGGCCTTTTCAGGGATTTGCTGGGTAGAGTACTGTGGGATAAAGCCCTGGAGGGAAGAGGCACCCAAGAAGACAGGTTAATATTCAAGGATCACCTCCTCCAGGCTCAGGAGCGAGGCATCCCAACAAAGAAAAAGGCAGGCAAAGCACCAGGAGGCCTGCATGGATGAACAAGGAGCTCCTGAGCAAAGTCAAACACAAAAAGGAAGCCTACAGAGGGTGGAAGAAAGGATAGGCAGCCTGGGGGAATATAGAGACATTGTCCAAGCAGCCAGGGATCAGCTTAGGAAAGCTAAAGCCGTGATAGAATTAAATCTGGCCAGGGACATCAAGGGCAACAAGAAAAGCTTCTGTAGGTACTCCAGTGATAAAAGGAAGACTAGGGAAGTTCTCTCCAGAAGGAAAAGGGAGACCTGGTTACCTGGAATATGGAGAAGGCTGAGGTACTCAACAACTTTTTTGCCTCAGTCTTCACCAGCGAGTGTTCAAGCCACACCACCCAAGTCATACCAGGCAAAGGCAGGGACTGGGAGAGAAAAAAGGAACCACCAAATGTAGGAGAAGATCAGGTTCAAGATCATCTAAGGAACCTGAAAGTGCACAAGTCCGTGGGACCTGGTGAGATGTATCCGCAGGTCCTGAGGGAACTGGCAGCTGAAGTTGCTGAGCTACTATCCATCATATTTAAGAAGTCACGGCAGTCTGGTGAAGTTCCCGCAGATGGGAAAAGGAAAAACATAACCTGCATTTTTAAGAAGGGAAAAAAAGGAGACCCAGGGAACTACAGGCTGGTCAGTCTCACCTCTGTGCCTGGCAAGATCATGGAGCAGATCCTCCTGGAAACTACACTAGAGCACATGTTAAAAAAAGGAGGTGATTGGTGACAGCCAGTCAGGGCAAATAAGTGCAGATCATGCCTGACAAATTTGGTGGCCTTCTACAATCGGGTTACAGCATTGGCAGTGTCGTGGGTTAAAGACTGCTTAAA
>NW_010141541.1:0-336 GCF_000699245.1 Pterocles gutturalis | reverse complement strand
TTGGAATAAAATATTTTGTGATTAGCCTACGGCTCTAATTAAATTCTGCTGTCTGATTATTCCTGATTTGTGTTTTTAAAGTATTTTCTGAGGCGGTGACCCATTTCCAGCTTACATTTCCATGCACTCGAGTAGTGGGCGAAGCGACATTACCAGGAAAACATTTTTGCGTTCCCAAACCCCAGCCCCGAACGGGTATTTACGTTGAATTTAAACCCTCGAATAAACTGTAACCCGAACCTAATGCATGCGAATTAACGGTGATCTAGAGTGCTTAGCAGCAATCGGTTGGGTGAAATATCACGGATCCGATTGATTTCCTTCCTCGGGGGGGGG
>NW_010141540.1:0-737 GCF_000699245.1 Pterocles gutturalis | reverse complement strand
GTCTTAATTAAGGTGATTATAAAGAAAAAAATCAGAATACTATTTTTATTTGTTCTGTTCAAAGCATAGAGAGGTACAGATATCAAGGGCTACCAATGTTGATTTCCACACTTTGTATTAGTCTTCATTCTGTCATTCTAGGTACTGAAACTTTGTCTATGTGAGATGCTATTGCATTTTCAGAGCAGGTCATGGATGGATCGCATCTGTGGATGTAGCACTAGTCTCTAATGGTTTTTAGTATTTTTGTAGAGCATAGAAAGCAAAGGTGGTAATAAATTCCCAGGTCATATCTACCCTACTACCACCCTCTCTATGACAGCGATGGTGAGTCTTCTCAGATGGAAGCATTGCAGTGTGAGGACTTCCAACAGAGGAAATGAAGGGGCAACAGCAAGAAGAGAGAGGCTTCGCAAATAGCTGAGTAAGAGACTTTACTGGGCATATCCAGACTTGCCAAACTGAGCACAGACACATGACCTGGCATCTGTCAGGACATGTCATTTGCTCAGTCTAATGACGGACATGATGTCAAGCAGAGGAGGTTGACTCTCAGATCTTTTCTCTGCTCTGCTGTTGACAGTCTGCCAGATCATAGAATCATAGAATATCTCAAGTTGGAAGGGACCCATTGTTGGATCATAGGATCATAGAGTATCTTGAGTTGTTGAGGGATCACGGTAGCATTATCCCATTTTTTTGGTCTTGTCTGCTTACTTTTGTAACACTTTCAACAT
>NW_010141539.1:6646-8695 GCF_000699245.1 Pterocles gutturalis | reverse complement strand
GGCTCGGCTGCGGGTGAGCTGGGGTTTCACTGTGAGCCTGGAGAGCTGGAAGAGCTCTGAAAAACGGAGGATGAACTTCCCTGTGCTGGGAATAAGGGATGTATTTAGTTTGAGAATTAAATGGATAAAGCTTGGGAAGGGCAGCAGAGCTTTTATCATTGTTTTTTGTATACACGTTTGTTTATTCTCCCTCTTTTTTCAAAAGTATTTCAGAAATGGTTTTCTGTGTCTTTTTTAATTGTTGTTTTATTTGTTCAGGGGTTTAAAATTTTTTTAATTTTTCCTCCCAACTATTCATGTAAGACCAGGAATATATTTGATTTGAAAACACTAAAATTAACTCTGAAAAAGTTTATTCTGGAGCTCTGGCTGCTTTAGGCTGGAACAGGCATTTTCTGCTCTGTTCACCTGCTGCCTTGCATTTCAATGCCCGGGACAGCTACAGCTGGAGACCCAGTGGGCCCCGAGCAGCCGCTGCTCCTGGTGCGGGTCCTTCCATCCTCTGAGCGAGGAGAGGGAGATTTTCTGCTTATGGAATCAAGCATTACGCCGTGGCACTTGGTAGCAAAAAATCCTGCAGCTTGGCCATAAAATAAGGAGGGGTTTTATTGCTTTACCATCCCTCCAGGATCAGCCGAAAGCTCCTGACAGTGCCTTTTATTACAAAGAAAAATACAAATCCCTTTCCCTGGCACCTGGAGCCATGCAGGCTGCAGGAGCAGCCCGGGGTCCTGCTGGCGGTGGGCTGGGGAGAGCCGCAGGGTCCTGCGCACCCCACTCGCGGGCAGGAGTTTTGGCTGCAGCATTTTACAGCCGGGAGTACGGATGGAGCAGGGTGCAGCCGGCGTGGGCTGGCGCTGGCACCCGGGCGTGCATGGTCCATGGGCACTGCGTGGCTGGTGGGGACTGAATGCCCCTGGCCCCGCGTTGAGGCAGCAGGATTCGGCCGCTGCACTCTCCCTCATGTCTGCAACTTGTTTAATTTCCATGCGAGACTCTTCAGCGGCTCTGGCGCGGCGGTGCTAGCGTTTCTGCTCAGGAATGCGGACCTGTTGGGCTGGATGCTGGGCAGATGGATGGAAAGCTGTGCCTCCGAGTGATCTGAGCCCACATTTAGAAATATTGCGAGAGGTGACTGTCACTGCTAAAGAATGCAGCAGAGGAGGGAGATTAAGACCGAGATCCTTAGATCCACTCGCCACCACACGTGAGCTCCAGGTTTTGAAGCAAATTCTCCCCATGGGCTTCTCCCGTGGGGCTGCCGGTGGGTCCGGGGTGCTGGTGGTGCCACTGCTCCTTTGTGTCAGCACGGAGAGGAGCCAAGCTGTAAGAAATGCCGCATGGAGCCAGATGTGGCAGAAAAAAAAGAATCCTGAAAGAATGGTAGATTAGATAAACATCATTTCCTGTGACGAGCAAGGTAATAAATGAGGTCATCCGGTAAAACACCCGGGGCTGCGAAGACACGTCTTTTATACGCCTGTCCGGGGCTGTGGGCGGCGGTGCTGGGGCTGCAGGCAGATGCGGGTGCTGAGCTTGGGCAGAGCCACCCGGCTCGCTGCAGCTTCATCCGCGGCGGCAGTTCGCCTGAGTGGGAAAAGGGGCTCAGCCGGGACAAGCTGGGTCTTGACGGGAGGCTTTGCTGCCTGAGCGCTGCTTGCAAAGGCTTTAAAGTTGAGACGAGGCCTCACGCACACGGCGAGATCCAGCGTTTGGCAAAACCCGGTCCCACCTCCCGAGCCGGGCGCTTCCCCCGCGCACACATGCGTGCGTGGCAGGAACACCCACTCAGCCAACAGAGAGACTTGAAAGAAAGTTTTTGCTCTGAACTGCATCCAGATCACCATGCCTCCATTAAAATTATATTTTTAATGTCCTATAATTGCACCAGGATAGAACCAGGTGTGTGTTCGTGCGAGATAACACACGCGGGTACCGGCGAGGGCGCAGGGCTTTGTCTCAACCTCCCGGTGCCCCCAGGCGTGTGTTATCTCCAGGTTTCATGTACCTTGTCATGACTTACTGTTTAATTAGATGTTTTTAAATGGA
>NW_010141539.1:2696-6462 GCF_000699245.1 Pterocles gutturalis | reverse complement strand
CAGAGCCAGCTTGAGTTGCTCTCTGGTGTGTGGTTTGGGAGTCAAACCAGCAGCGTCACCTCTGGGAGCTGGACCCCAGGTGAGGCTTCTCTGTGGGACAGCACCGGCGAGGACTTTTCTGGCTCCAGAACAGCTCTTCCCTGGTTTCTAGTTGTGCAGCTCGGTGGTGGGGCCAGTGTTTGGCTCCTGCAGACCCAGCTCCATGGGGTGGATGGGGCTGCGGCCGTGCGTGCTCGGGGGCAAAGGGGTCACAGGGCAGACCCCCGGGGACTCACCCGTGTGCCTCCAGCCCAGGGTCACCCCAAATCTGCAGCAGAGCAGAGGCAAACAGACCATTCCTCCCTGTTTAGTAATAGTCCAAGATACATGATCTCTGAAAAAATGTTTGCAATCTGTCTTAATTATTTGAAGAGCCAAAACAGGGTTCTCTGAAGTCCTGGACCAGCACCCTAACCACCAAACCATCCCACCCTTTCCTGTGTGATCCCCGGGAATTACTCATTCTCGCTGTCCTCCCATTTGTTTGTTTATTTTAATTCTTAATGGAGGAACTGATTAGCAAATGTGGATATAATGCTCGGAGTTGCTGCGTGCTCAGCTCTTGTCCCTGTGCCTTCTCCCGTCCCCAGCTCTGCCGTGCCTGGGTGTCACCTTCAGTTCGGAGAGAGGTTCAGAGCTGGGGCTGGAGGAGCAGAGAAGCACAAGGGAGGGAGAATAAATTGCTGGAAATGAGCCCAAACTGCCCATTGCAATGAAATACCCCAGAACCCAGCATGCCCACAGCTCGGGAGCGAGAGGCTCTGGCATGGGACGAGGGGACATGGCAGCAGGTTCACCTTCGCAGCCTAAAATCCATCGCAGCTTCTGCAGCGCGTGCTTGGGATTCCAGCCGGCCGAGTCCCCACCCTCTATCTCAGGCATTTATCTGGCATCAGTCACCCCAGTGCCGAGGCGCCGGGATCGGGTCAGGCCCTATTCCCTCCGGACTGGTCAGACAGGTCCTGGGGAGCAAGTGGTGTCCCCAGCGGGGTGGCTGTGTGGGGACAGTGCACTCCGGGAGCCCTGAGACAGCCCCAGGCTGGGGAGAGTGGGGCTGGGGTCCTGGGGCTGGCACAGGGCATCGGGGGTTGCTTCAGGCACAAGATCCCAGTTAGCAAGAGACAGGGGCGAGCACTGAGGCAACATCATCTGAGGGGGTGTAGGTGTCACAGGAGCTGTGCCGCAGCCCCCGCGTGCAGACGTGCCCTGTCCCACGCAGCCAGCTGCGTTCTGATGCCGTTGCTGTGGCTGGTCGGTTGTTTTCCCCAAAGGAAGATGGGGACCTTGCTCCTTCCGCCGGCACCGCGGCGTTTCCCGGTGCGTGCCCTGGCAGCCCGGTGCGGGATGTGCATCCCGGCTGGAGCATGGTGCTGGCCGGGCTGCAGCACGGAGGCATTGGAGACCCCAGGGATCTTCCAAGCAAGGAAAATAAAAGCATTTTCATTTTTGGCGAGTGGTACCTCCCCAGTGTGATCCCTGCAAACCAGTGGCTCCCAGGCGCAGGCGACCCGGCAGATTCACATCACTGCGGTCCCAGGCTCAGCTCCAAGCCCTCCCGCCTGCTCTGTGCATTGGCAGCAAATTCTGTATGAAGAGATGAATAATAGTAGAAAAAATACTTATCTAATCCTTGCTGAAGGGTCTTTTGCCCTTCAATACTCAGTAAATTTTACCAAATCGATAGCAGCACCACTGGGGCTCACGCAGGACCTGCCGCCGTTCGCAGGGATGCTGCAGCTTTGTTCTAGATTATGTAGATCCCAGCCAGACAAATTCCAACGCTTCTATAGGGAATAGAGGGAAAACCTCTCAAGCTTGTTACTGCAAAATGGATTATACTGTCTAAACACAAAGATCCTGCAGACTGGTTGCCAAAATGTAACGGGAGTTAGTGCTGAGAAACGAACCAGCCTGCGGTGGTGCAGGCTATGGGCAGAGCCGCGGAGCGGGTGCGGGGCTGGAGGCTCGGTGCTGCACGGTACGGGTACGGCTGGCCTGGGGGGACACGGGGTGGGGGACACTTCCCCTGGCATCAGCATGGAGCTGCACAGGGTTTCCAGCTTCTCTGGCTTAAATCCTCGGGCTCTCCAACCTCCCATTTCAGGTTTTTCCCGACACCCCCATGTTCCGTGCTGCAGAACAGGGACTGTCTGCAGGCAGAGCTGCGCGGGTCTGTCCGAGCAGCCCCTCACTGAGCTGAACTTGACACAGCTGCTGGTTTGCTGCTGGAGATATGAAAGGCCTTACCTGCAGATTCATAAAAAAAAATTGAAGGGGAAATTAAACAATCAGAATTACCGCACTAAAGTGACTTTGCAAATGAAGCCATGACAGTCCGAGCCGCTCTTTCCACAAAGAGCAGAGCCCACGTGCAGTAAACATCAGCAAATGCACTTTCACATTCAAAACCAGCATCTAAGCAGTTTTTCATTCATTTCCTGCAAAGGTTCGAGCACTTGGGTTTTGCTCGTTAGGACAGTTTAGTCATTACTGTTTGCTGCTTTCCAGGGGAGCATCCCTGGGGTTGCTGCTCAGGCTGCACCGGAGGCTCCCCAGGCAGCACAGCCCCATCTGTAAAGTGACACATGGCAGGGACATGCAGGGGAACTCACAGCAAACTGCTCGTAAGGCTTTTCCAAAAAATGCACAAAAAATTCCAACCAAGCAGCACATTTGAGGCTGAATAATTCCTAATGGTAAAGCAGGGACAGGCATTAGCTGAAATTACTGATTGCAAACGCCTTACTAATCCCCCGCCCAGGCCTGGAGCAGCACAGGGTGCTTTTGCGGAGGTCTGGGTACATTTTGCTGTGACAGATTGGCCATTCCTACCCAGACCCAATGTCCTAAGCAGGTACCGTCCTTAACTGAGACCCTGCATCTGCCGGGCTCAGGGCGGCTGAACCTTCCCACCCCATCAGCTCGTCCCACAGCTCCCAGGGGACACCGGCAGGGACACCCGGCTGGGTAGAACAGACTTACAGAAAGAAAAATGCAATTAATGTCACATGGCTCCTTCCCATTTGGTTGGTAACCTGATGTATTGATTTGCATGGGAACCGCCTGCTCAGGAGCGGAGCTTTGCATAGCCACGGGGCCGCTCCCCATCGCCTTCTCGTGGGAACGGTTTGGGGCTGCCGGAGCCGCATCCCTGCTCCCTCGCTTCTGCCCAGGGTCCCGGATCCATTTCCCTATCGGGGCTCAGGCATCTGGAAAGTCCAGAGATAAAAACCGAGATACTTTCCATCCTTCCATTTGAAAAGGCCGATTGCAGCGATTCCTAGAGAGGCTTTGACATGGGACCGGCTCAGGTTGGGTATTTGAGATAAAGGCAATACCTGGAGAATCCCCTCTGGGAAGAGAGGGTAATTACAGACTGCGGGGCTGAAGCATCGCTGGTGGCGCTGACCTCCTTCCCCGGCCCATCAATAAATACCTCTCTGCTGAAACACCAGGAAACCGGAGCAGCTGAGCTCCGCGGCCCCAAAAAGGGGCTTTGGGGGGGGGGCAGGAGCCGCTGCCCCGGCTCACACCCACATGCAGATGCATCGTTATACATGTATCTCCATCTTATAATTTACATCAGAGACATTCAAACGAAGGTTAGATGAGTTCACCGAGAGCTCTTCCTGAAAGCCAGCAGCAACCCCTCACCTTCCCGCAGCCCTTCCCATCGGGGGCTTCGCACAAGCATCCGTCAGCCAGAGCCCCCCACCGCCGTGGGGGC
>NW_010141539.1:0-2652 GCF_000699245.1 Pterocles gutturalis | reverse complement strand
GCGCAGTGAGGAGCAGCCGGGATGGGTGCACAGGGCACAGGGTCCCCTTCGCAGGGCAGCGTGACTCCAGCCGCCCGCAGCCTTTTCTCAGGACCTGCAGCAATGCCCGGCACAGCTGAGCGGTGCACGGCACTGGGGGGGGACCGGGGGGGCTTGGGGTAGCTGCAGACAGCGCTGGGCCTGAGGATGGGGCTGCTTTGCCCCAGGTAGTCTCCTAAGAGGATTAACCGACACCTCCTTAAAACGCGATCTGTGCTACAGCACACTCCCACTTTTGGAGGGGATGTTGCAACTAAAGCTCCAACATCCAGGGATTTAGCGCTGCCGAGGAGGAGGATTCACCTCGGATGGATCTGAGGAGTGAGGAAAACAGACTCGTAAGACGAGCTGCGATTTGCATGTTCCCTCTGGACTTGTTTTTCCCCTCGCAGCACCCCGAGCTGCGGCTGGAAACGGGACTGCACCAGTAACACCACGATAAGCAACGCCGTTCCCAAGCCCCACGAGTTTTCCTGCTCACAAACCCCTCTGCCATCCGGCAGCGCAGCTCCCATGGGGAACCGAGTCAGCATTCCTTCTTTTTCTTTTTGTAGGTAAAGTCTCTTTTCCCTTAAAGCCGAGGGTTGGTGCGCAGCCGGCACGGGCACGCGGAGCCTGGCTGTGGGTGTGCCTTTTGCATGGAATATTTACCTGGGAAAACGGCCATTTCAGGCACAGATGCTCATGAACACAGAAGAGGGAGGAGAGGGAGCAGGACACGGTTCTGGGGCTCAGGGACATCATCATCCCGGCCGGCGCTGGGGAGGGACAATGGGGCAGCAGCGGTGCAGGGCTGTGGATTGCTCCATGCCAGAGCTCCTGGGGGAAAGCAGGAGACTCTGAGGCGTTCTGGCTCCCTGGGCCTTTGAAGAATGTGTTTCTTTTGCTCCTTCTTTGTACCTGAAACTTAAAAAACCCAGAGGACCCACCTCTGCAAAGCAGAATGAGTGTCAGAAACGTCACACCTTACCTCGGGATACCTTGGCCTCACCTCCACAGCACGAGGCTCCTTCCTCCACCCACTGGATTCCCCCCTGAGCGACCAGCAGCTCTGCCGTGTCCCTTCTCTGTCACCCTGCTGCCCAGTGGCTCCAGGAAAGCCGCCACAGAAACACCGTCGTGGCATCCCGACACCGCAGCATCACTGGAGGTACCGGCACCCGCGGCCGTGGGGTCACCCGCCTCACCGAGGAGCACCCGGGCGCTGGACCGACTCCCAGTGACATTTCCCCCCCAGGGGCTCCTCACCTGGAGAAATCTCTCATCCAGGGACCACCTGGCAAGTTTCCATGGGATATCCCAGCCCGAATCGCTCAGGAAAGCATTCCCACAGGCCAGAAACGCCTGCATGCACATCACGCCCGTGTGCCTGATCGCTGGTAGATCATTTACCCTGGTCTGTGCCTGCATTTCCCCACCTGCAGAACGAGCCGCTCACACCGGCACCGGGAGCAGTTAACGACAGCAGGGGCTGGTCCTGGGCCAGCACCAGGCTGGGGATTGACAATGTGTGATGATCTTCGAGGTCCACCAGCATAACCTTGTTTCAAAATCAGCTTTTCCCCCTCTCAAACCAGACCCTCCGGCACCCACACAGCCCCACGGTGCTCACCCGCATCCGGCCCCACGGCAGCATCCCAGGACCAGAGGCTGCCCAGGGCAAAGCGCTTTTCTGGGGCTTTCGTTGTGAAATCCGCAGCCGAGCTCACCTCCACTCGAGGAGCTGAGCACCAGCAACACCAGCCAAGGCCACGAGGCTCCTGAGCAGAGACCAGCAGCTCCAGGGAGTCTGGCTGCAGCCCCCCACACTGGGAACAGCCTTTCCCCAGCACTGCCGCAGCCTCCCAGCTCACCCAGAGCTCACACAGGGCCAGTTAGGAAAAAATAAGGGAATGATAATAATAGGAGATAGCAAAGGTGGACATAAGAGAAAAAGACCTTACTCACACCCCCAGGAGTTTTCTGAGCAATTGCTGAAGCCCAACACCCCCTCCATCCCCTTTCTTCGGCTGAATCAACCCAAAGCCCCCCTCGGGTCCTGCCTTTATAGCTCCCTGGGGCGGGGTGACCCAGCTGAGCCCTGTCCCACTCATCAGGCAGGGCTGGGGAGGGGGCCAAGCACCTGGGCACCCTTTTAACCCTTTCCTTGTCAGCCCGTGGGACACGTTGGCCCATCGTTGCATGAATGAGCATTTTGGGGCGTGTTCCCGCTGCAACCCCACCCGCGGTGGTCGTGGCGGGGGGCTGAGCCTGCCCGAGCCCCTGCCATGGGGGTGAGCGAGGCGAGAGTGGGCTCACAGATGGAAAGGCGATGGCCCCATGCCATGGTACCCATGGCCGGACACAGGAAACCTTGGAAGGGGTGACCGGTGCAGGGACACCAAAGTGACATTTCTATTCCCAGCTGCAGAGCGCTGCGTGGGGCTCAGCGCCGTGCGGGCACGGCAGCACCGAGTGCCTCCTGCTCGTGCTGGGGCTGTTCAGTGCCTGGCACCCAGAATCCTCGCCGTGCAAACCCCATCTCTGCTCCTGCGGTTTATTTCTCTGCCCCGTAGCTCAGATGCACCCTCGACGTGGGGCTGTGCCGAGCAGCGCGCGGTGCGTCCCGGCGGG
>NW_010141538.1:1841-2221 GCF_000699245.1 Pterocles gutturalis | reverse complement strand
AGTAGCAGACACATGGAGCCCTCTGCAGACCTGTGTAGGGGAGAGGGAGCCGTGCTAAGGCATGGGTCCCGCCAGGGGCCCCCGCCAAGCCATCCCCCATTGCTGACATCCCCCGGCTGCGTGACTGGCAAGTGGTGAGCTGGTGGCCAGGGGCAGGGTGCTCCCCACAGGGTAAGCTGCTGTGCCGGCAGGACGGGCTTGCACATTGGGTAGGAGACTGTTTCTGGGAGGTGAGGTGGGGGAGATGGACCCAGGGCTTTGGGAAATTCTCTAGAAAGGGTATTTTCTGGGCAGGCATCAGCCAGGTGAGGGCAGGGATGGTCTCCTGGCTTGCTGAACCCCCACCCAGAGCCGCAAGTGCTGAGTGCAGGGGGCGCGGC
>NW_010141538.1:0-1805 GCF_000699245.1 Pterocles gutturalis | reverse complement strand
GTCGGGGATGGGGAAGGTGCCAACGTTGCTGGGGTTCCATACCTGCTGGTGGTGTCTGAGGGGCCTGGGGTGCCATCCCCACTGGGGGTGCCCAGGCTGCAGGGAAGGGCTGCACCTGCCCGGGCAGTGGGCACAGGTTGGGGGAGCCAGAAAAGAGAGACAGGAGCCATGGCCGGTGGTCACCTCTGCTCTTGCCCCCAAGAGCACCCTGTGTTACAGGGGTTGGGGTGGGTCCCTACCTTGGCGGTAGAAGGTTCCAGGGAGCACGAAAGTCTGCCTCAGCTGGGACTTCGGGGTTTTTTGGGGCCACAGGGTGGGAGCCACAGCGGTGGCTGTACCATGGTCCCTTCCGGCGGTTGGCTGCTAAGGACTCTCTGGCGCGTCCCAGGACGGAGTGTGGGGGCTTGCAGTGTTCCACCCTGCCCCCACAGCCTCCCCATCTCCTTCTGGGCAGGGAAAGGGTTCAGGGATGCTGGAGCACCCAAGAGGTGGCTCTCAGGGTTGTAGGTGCATGTACTTTTTGCTTGAAAGAGTATTTTTCATGGGGACAAGACCCCAGTTGACTGAGCTGAGCTGTGCAGGGACCAAGCTGGATCCACAGACTCCTTTTGCCACCCAGCAAACGCCCTTGTGCCTATGGCATGTGCTTCCACACACTGAAATTGCCAGGGACCAGCTGTATCAGCCAAACGTTCACAAGCCTCTGACAACGCTTCCCACAGCATTCTCTTGGAGAAATTGGCTGCCCATGGCTAAATGATTTCAGGCATCTGCTCTAGGATAAGATGATCTGCAGTCTAGTAATATTTATATTGATTACAATGTAAATTTCAGGTGACTTGATCAGATGTGATGTCTGCATTTGAAATAATAGAGCCTGAGCAGTGAGGCCCTGAACCAAAGCTGACCTCTAGATGAACCTCGAAACCTAATAATATGTCTAATATGTATAATATTGATCACATATACAATGTATTACCTTATTAATATATGCCAGTTTGTAAAAGCTTTGTTGTAATGCTTACAGAGCTTTGCTACAACTCTTGCTGTGTAAGGATAGCCAGCAGAAAGATAACAGTAGCCAAAAATAAGCACGGATGTGCCCTATCACCACAGATGGCAAAGGAATGTGGCAAGTCATGACAGGCTTTGTTGCGAGATAAATAATCAAGAATAGTAGATTCTTTTGTTCCTGTTATCTCCCCTCTCGGCCCCGGGCAGGCTCGAGACGGAAGTTAACAAGGAGAAAACCGCACCAGATGTTTTTTGCAGTTTAAGATACAAAGCTTTTTATTTAACAGTATAAAAGCAGGGAATGTTTGCAGGAAAATTTGGAAGCCTCATCTATACAGTGGATGCAGTGTATAGATTTCCCAATTGCCAGGAAGGGTTCTCCAAATCTTTCGCTGTAAACAGGCTCCGCAGTGACTGCGGATCCGGATGATGGTAAGATAGGGCAATTGGTGATGTATCTTTCTTAATCACTATCACTAACTCTATGTAGTAATGATTAGGTGCATTACCTTACTTTCTGCTTGCTATAGTAGTTTGCTTACTATTTTGCTGCTTTACCTTAACTTGCTTTAATTTATTTTCAGTGTATTATTTTCACTGTATTATTTTTATCACTTTAAACATAAGTGAAAATAAGCTAACTTCTTTAATTTGGTGCCTGTGTCCTCTGTGCTAACCCCATCAATTGGTAAAAAGGCATTGTAAGCATTCAGAGTTATAGAACAGAAATCTACATGTCACACTTCTGTGTGCTGACAGGCTGGGCCCTGCCCCGGGGCCACGCCAACCCA
>NW_010141537.1:25010-52409 GCF_000699245.1 Pterocles gutturalis | reverse complement strand
GAATAACGAGGTTTCCAATTTCACAGAAAGATTGAACACCTAGGATGCCGCGTAAACATCTGTGGATGAGCAACCCCAAATATATTTTGACCCAAAGCAAATTTCAGCTATTCCCCCCTCCCCACACACAGGCACTTCCCCCTCCCTGCTCTGCCAGGTCACCGAGCGACCCCAGTGCCGGTGCCGCTGGCCGTGGAGGGGGGCTCTGGTGGCTGCCAGCCCCACACGCTTGGCGGGCAGCCAAGCAATCTCTGCTTCCCAATAAAGTCCTGATTCCATCTGCTCCAGCAGTGCAATATATTCCACTTCAGGTCAGAAGCAGGGAGCCAGTAGTATTAACATTACACTAATCTGTAAAGACATTTTCACTAGGCTAGATAGGCTAATGTTACACAGAGCTTTTAAAGGCTGTGGGGATAAGGAACAGCGGTAATTGTCAGGGGAGGAGACACTATGCAGAATATTGTCCAAGACGACAACAGACAGAGCATTGTCAGAACTGAATAAAACAATTACTTGCCGGGGAGATTAGAATTTGAATCTGGATACAAGCTCACAACCAGTTTCATCTTTTGTGCACTTAAGTAAAAATATTTCCCCATAATTGAAAGGAGAATGTTACATTTGGAAAAAAAATGGAATATGGAAACAGGTCAATCTTAGCGCTACCTTCAATAAGACATAAACATTGAGTGTTTCAAAGCAATGGATGGAGGTTGTTCTTTGAAAAGGAAGCAGACATGTCTTTTGTTTCTGGAAATCAGTATAACACTACACATTTTCTAGACACGGCGGAATTGTGATCAAGCAGTTCTGAAATATACATTGTTATATTTTCATTATTACAAGTGCTCAAGAAAACACTACAGCAATACAATAAAGTAGGTTAACACACACAATTTAAATTCACTATTTACAACCAGGAAAAAACCAAACCAAAACAAAAAAAAAACCAAAAAAGCAACCAACACATTTTTCGGTTCCTCCCTAACACATTTCTAAGAGAGTAGTTCAAGATTCATGCCTTTAGGCACATCAGAAACCATTAAGAAGTACATTTCTGGAAATCATAATGTATAAAAATTCAATTTAGGCTGCTAGAGATTTTCTTTCGAACTCTAAAGAAAAAAATATTTGTCTGGAAATGAACCATCTGCAAATCCACACAATTAAGTATATGACTATGTTTTAATATACTTCAAACCATGTGACACTGACATGAAAGATAACTTGAATAATAGAACAATAGAGATTCAGTAGATGGAAGTACATTGTTCTTTAATTAAAAAAAAAGATTGCTAAAGATCCATCACAGTAGTGTAACATTTCTCATATGAAAGTACAAGCTTCATTTATATTTTACTAGTTATTAATTTCCACTCATCTCACTCCTTCATCTGCATCTTAATGAGCAGATGTTAAACGGTTACTTCTTTAGCAGACCTGATTATCATCTCAAAAGTTCACCGATTGTTACCATTTTCCATCAGGATTTTGTCCTCATTGTGAAACAGAGCTCTACACTTCCTGTAATTTTTTTTTAGCTACATATGGCACACACGACATTGATGTGCGTACACACACAACGCCTGGGCACACCTGCACATCCTTATACAAATTTGTATTCCAGCCAGAGGAATGGGGGTCTAGAAGACTTTTATCTGGCAGGAGAGGTCTGTAGCAAGTTCAGATGAAGTGCGCTGATTTCCACCCCCTCACTTCAGCCTTTCCAAGCACTTTGCATGCTAATCACTGCGCCCAGCATCGGCCCCTGACAGGCAGCCGGCTCAGTCCAGCACATGACAAATGCTGTCTGATGGCGGCTGGGCCCGGCCGTGCCACATGCTCCAGCAGCTACTGCACTTCGTTCCTCTGATTAAACGGGCAGCCGGAAAGAGATCACAGAGCTATAATTGCCTCCGTTATGAAACATCTTCACCTGTTATCCAAAGTTAAGCTGAATCACAGCAGAAATTATTAACAGTGGCTGTTTTCATGCCAGCTTAATTTGAGCTGATGCTGCTGTTCACTTAGCACAGATGAATAAGTGTGTAGGACGAGACTTTAAACAGAGATGACACCCCAATGAATATTTGCTAGCAACTGTACTGCAGGGAGCTGGGTTGAAGAACAACAGACAATTGTTAAATGCAAGTGGACGGGGGTGAGAGGAGAGAAAGGAGCTGCTGCCATCAGTGTCTGTGCTGATAATAATTTTCCAGCCTGATGTCAGATTTTAACAGCTAAATAATTTTTTTCAATTAGTTTCCACAAACGTTGGCAGACACAAGCTGACTTTTTGTGCATACACGATTGTATGAGACAATGATGCTGCATCAAACATGGCCAGAAATGTGCTACACCACCAAACAGGCATTAAATTTTAATAGTCTGCTTTCATTTTCACTGCAGTGTGCTTCAAGATTATTATAAATTACAGCATTCTGCTTAGTTTTGGCTAAATAAGGCATGTTCTAGCATTTGATTTAGAAGTAATGTGTTGACATATGAAACAAATCTTGCAGATGTAATTTATCACATGGTGCTCTATGTTTCAGTAGAAATTGCTGTGCTATCTAGTCACCACTTTGATGAGTGGTTATGATTTAGATGTGGCATTTAGATTAATGCATTATTGGAGTCAGAATAAGGCCAGGATTTACCTGCGACCTCGTGTTTGACATCCAGAACCATTAATCAAGTACCTCATCAAGGCTTAGAGGGATGGGGGCCTGGATTATAGAGCCTTTGTAAATTAACTTTACTGAGGAACCCCCGCAGGTTGCAGGTGAACAGTCCTTGACCTTCTTGCTTTGTGCTCCTACCTCTGCACATGCGCTTCCCATACCCACAATTAGCCCAAGTGCAGTGGGAAAGAGCTGTGGAGACTGCTGAACATGCTGGCTGCAAACCCTGAAGCAGATCAAAACACAAAAAACAGCTCCTGCCAGCATGGGTATGTACAAGGGTCCCAAGAGTAGTTACTGATTTTGGCTCTAGAAATGTGCTTGTGTGGTGGGCTGACCCTGGCTGGATGGCAGATGCCCACCAAAGCTGCTTTATCACTCCCCTTCTCAGCTGGACAGAGGAGAGTAAATATAACAAAACTCTCATGGGTTGAGGTAAAGACAGAGAGAACACTCAACAGTTACTGTCATGGGCAAAACAGACTCAACTTGGGGAAATCAATTTAATTTATTACCAATCAAATCAGACTAGGAAAAAGAGAAAAAACCCCTAAATCTTAAAACACCTTCCCCGCCTCCCCTTCCTCCCAGGCTCAACTTCACTCCCTATTTGTCTACCTCCTCCTGCCCCAGCATTGCAGGGGGCAGGGAATGGGGGTTGTGGTCAGTTCATCCCATGTTGTCTCTGCTGCTTCTTTCTCCACAGGAGGAGAACTTCTCATGCTCTTCCCCTGCTCCAGCATGGGAACCTCCCCACTGGACACAGTCTTCCAGGAACTTCTCCAATGTGAGTCCTTCACATGGGCTGCAGTTCTTCACAAACTGCTCCAGCATGGGTCCCTTCCAGAGGGTGCAGTCCCTCAGGCAAAGACTGCTCCAGCATGGGTCCCCCACAGGTTCACAAGTCCTGCCAGCAAACCTGCTCCTCTCTCCACAGGTATTTCCAGGAGCCTCCTCCAGCATGTGCTTCCCACAAGGTCACAGCTTCCCTTGGGCACATTCACCTGCTCCAAGGTGGGGTCCTCCCCGGGCTGCAGGTGTATCTCTGCCCCCCCGTTACCTCCATGGCTGCAGGGGCACAGCTGCCTCACCATGGGCTGCACCACGGGCTGCAGCGGAACCTCTGCTCCAGCGCCTGGAGCACCTCCTCCCCTCCTTCTGCACTGACCTTGGTGTCTGCAGGGCTGCTTCTCTCTCACATTCTCACTCCTCTCTCCTGATGAAGTTGCACATCTTTATTCCCCCTTCATTAAATATGTGATCACAGAGGTGCTACCACCATCTCTGATGGGCACAGCCTTGGCCAGCGGCAGCTTCTCACAGAAGCCACCCCCACAGCCTACCCCACCACCAAAACCCTGCCAGGCAAACTCAATACAGCTCGGTTTTGTACAAGGTTCAACTGGTACACGAATTATTTACATGTAAATGTGTAATTTTGGCTCCTAACCATTACTAGTGACTCATTGTCTCCTGCTTGTAGGAAGAGGAAATTACAGTGTAATAGCAGAAATGTTGCTGAATGCTTTAGATTTGTCTTTCTTATCAGTGAGACATTAGTGATAGCAAGTCCAGGCTCAGTAGCCAATACCAAAGCATATGGATGATTTTCTGCTATCTCTAAGGCCACCTGCATAATGAAACAGGTCAAGATGCCTCTTACAGTCCGTCCTTACTCAAGCAGGTACAGGAGGAATAAAACAGCCTGTTTATAGATGTGGGGATGAACAGCAGATCCAGAGATGAGCGAAGTCCATTGAAAGGTTGAAATTTTGGTAGCTGTACATTTAGTATTCCTGTGAGGAGTCATCCCTCATTCTGACTACTTTCCGTCTTGAGTATGTACCTTTTTCAAAGCACTTGACAGTACCATTGTTGTGTTTTTTGAAGGAATATAGGCTTATTTGATATCCTAAAATGTGATGCAGTGTTTACAGTTAGAGTGCTGATTGGTTGCAGTGACATGATCTAACTTATTACAGATAGAGCTGTGAGGCTTAATTAGTTTGTAAAGCTTTTGAAACCTTTGGATGAAAATACTTTGTAAATGCTAAGTGAATCATATTCAGATTGTACCAGACAAGAAAGCAGTCTTGGATACTCCTACTATATATTCTGTCAAGCAACGCCAGCTACAAACAGGTTTCATTTTTAATGGTCTTGATAAAAGGGATGTTCTGTTTTAGAAAATTGTATACATTCATCTGTTGTACATAAATAAAATCTGAGCAAAACTGTGAGACATGCCTTTTCCAAATTGTTTCAGAAAGAAAGGGATCACAACTCTTCAGCTCAGATCATAAAATGTTGATTGGGCATGGGGGAAGGGAAGCACTAAAAAAATGGAGCATACTTTTTACAAAAGACAAATGTGTTCTGGGTTAAGCTGAGACAGAGTTAACTTTCTTCATAATAGCTAGCAAGAGGCTGTGTTTTCGATTTGTGCTCAGAAGAAAGCTGATAAATTGATGTTTATGCAGCTGTCAAGGTCTTTCAGCTTCTCTGGCTGTCTGCAAACAGAAGAAGCTGGGAGGGAGCACAGTCCCAGTTACTAGCCCAGGATTTGATCTTAGGTTCAGGATTGAAACCCAAAGTGGCCAATAATATATTCCATAACATGCACGTTATGCCCAGTATATAGGTGAGGACCCTCTGGAAGATCGGGCCTTTTGGTTCCGGATCTCTTTTGCTCCGGGTCATCTCACTCCAGGTGGTCACTCTCCCAAGGCCTTCCTCTCCAACCCCAACCCTGGTCAGCCCTTGGTCTGGGACGCTTGGACTATTATCTCCCTTCCATGAGTGTGGTTTTGGGACTCTCCCTTCTTTGGGATCATTAGCCGGGAAGAAGCTGAGCCTTGGTCATCGGGTGGGGGGAGCAGTATCACTGTGTATCACTCATTTGTATATTTGTATATAGCATTATTTTCAATATTATTGTAGTTTAGTTATTCAATTGTTCTTATCTCAACCCACAAGTCCTTTCTTCCCTTTATCCCTTTAATTCTCTCCCCTATCCTCGGGTGGAGGGGGTGGGGATTGGGTGAGTGGGTGTGTGGTTTGGCCTCCAGCCAAGGGCAAACCTATCACAAAATGGAATATATATAATGCTTCAAGTCAAAAGCTGTGCCTCTAAGGTAAAGGCAAATGAATCACCTTCAGTGGGAAACAGAAAAGGTTCACGTGGAACCACATGAGGGTTTTTCATTTTTTTTCTCCTTCAAATTCTCCAACTTCTATGAACAGTGCAGTGCAATGCATTGTATCCTTTGTAGCTTAACAATTGGGAGCAAGAGTAGAAGGAAAGGATTAGAAAAAGCAAGATGTAAATGTTTCATGCTTTGCACTTTCTGAGAGTTCCTACATGTTCCGCCTTATTACCTACTATTCAAGGCCCTGTGTTTGAGCACTGGGGTGACAGAGGGAAGTGGACAGGCAAAATTCACACCCAGGAAGCTCCATACTTGTCAGCGTGCTCTAGCATGTGGACCAAAAGCTAGAAAATGAAGAAATGCGACCTTGAAAGTAGCCATCGGGACAGGAGGGTGAAGGAGCTCCTTCTTTGTTTGGTACCTTCCCCATAGAAAGATAGAGCCAATGCTGGAAGGTCATGTACAAGCAATAAAGGATGCCTAGAAGAGTGAAATCCTTTGGGATATGAGCCTTATCTTGTAATTTCTTCATACTACCAAAGAATTGTTCTTCTAGCAGATAGCTGTAGCTGTAACCAGCGAATATTTTAAACATATAAATTTCTCTTAAGATTTCTACTTTCCTCTGGAGAGACCAACAAGCAGAAAAGACTAAATCAGTCATTTGAAATGTAATTTTACAAATAGGAGAAGGCTTCAGGGAGTGGGGCTGATGAATAAGAAGTTTGTCTGAAACTGTGCATCCAAGTTTTTGAAGGACTTACAAATAGGCACTTCAAAAAAGGCCTGAGTTACATACTACATTTTAATTCAGATGAAGAAAACCAACAGGAAGCAATTAAAAGTATTTGAAATTAGAGAACAGATAGACGAGCAAGATATATTGCAGGAAATCACTTTCTAGAAATGCAAATCCATCCCTCTCATCTAACAGATTTCTTTGAGAACAGCAATAATATAGTTGCTATAGATGTGATTCACTTGGGTTTTGACAAAGCCTTTGACAAAATACAAGAGACTAGAGAATTCAAATGGTAAAAGACCAAAGAGTTAAAATACTGCCAGGAATCAGAAATCAGTTAACAAGAAAAAAAAAAAAAAAAAAAGAAAAAGAAAGACAGACTATCAGTCAGTTTTCATCATGACAGGTTTGCAATGTTTCTTCCATGTTTCTGCACTGGAATAAGACTCTGTTCGTTTTATTAATGTTCTGGGAAAAAGGGTGGGAAAAAATTTGCAGACAGCACAATTATTTAGATTAGTCATCACCAGAGAAGGTTAAAAAGGTCCAAAGGGACCTTACAAAACTAAACGAACAGGCAGCAGGGCTACTTACTTATGAAGTTGACAAATGCAAGATAATGGTGTTAGGAAGGAGTAATTAGAAGTAATCAGACTAAATTAATTATAAACATCTGGGCACCTCAGCAAACACCACAATGTGGAACTCCACACAATAGAGCCATGGAGAAAACCAGCAATATTTCAACACCTCTGAGGGCTTTTTCTAGAAGGCATGGGATGGATAGGGGCAAATTAATGAACCACCAGCTCATACCTGACCACAAAGTCCAGTCAAATTTCGTAACCTAAGGATGGGAGAAGGCTGTCTTTCTCCCCCCTCCTCTCCAACTACCTCCCAAGTCTTCACTCATTAGAGGAAGCTGTTTCCAGAGCCTAAACAAATATAATTTGTAATTTAACACCTGAAAAAAAAAAAGGTCTTAGGAGCTATGCAGGATTCCAACAAGTGTAATTAACGTCAAGTTGAGTACAAAGTGGCGTTGCCCTCCTGCTGCCCTCTCCACCTGCCGCCCGTCTGGTGCTGCCCCCCTGCTGCTCCCTCCACCTGCCGGCTGTCTGGGATTGCTCTCCAGCTGCTGCACCCACCTGCTTACCCGCGCCCTCGGAGGCCTCCCTGGCCCGCCGTTCTCCCTCTGCTCCCCGAATGGCCTCGGCTGGAGCCGGCACCACAGCACGACCCTGCAGAGGAGCACAGCAGAGCTGTCGGGGGTTGAAGGGAGGCAGAGGGGTCGCAGGTGGTGGAGGGAGACTATGTCCATCCGGCAGCACCAGCAAGGCCGCTCAGGTGACGGGAGGTCTGAGGCTTCTGAGGAGCTGCTGCTCCATCCCTAGGGCTAAGACTGGTTCAGCCTTTACTGTTCGATCAAACTTCTTGTTCCCAAACCTTGCACTTCACTGGAAGGGAAAGGAAAGGCCTCTAGGCCTCTGTCACAGGCAGACATGCTGATGAGGATTTCAGATATCTAGGAATCAACATTGTAGCTGATTTCCAGTAAAGAAGTCAGAAAGCCCGAAGTACACTTAAAAACCAATGTTAGCCCTTCACTAGATTACTTTATAACGGTCTGCTTCCACTATGGATCAAAGTGATCTGCTACACTACATGGTTCATTTCTCTGCTGTCAAAAAAATGGAAGGATGACATCTCTTTTTCTTTCACATTTCAAGTGCTGCACTGTATCAGTGAAGGAGAGCACAGTATCAAGTCACAGAATGATCTGACCACACACAAAGAAGTCACATCGATAATAATGTTTAAGGGATTTCTACTAAACTCTCTTTGTATTTGTATACATATACACACACACTGTATTTTACCATAAGGGGACTTAACTATTTTTGTTAGAAAATAGATTTTCTTTCAAATTTACAGCCAAATGCTGATAATAGTCTGATTTAATCTCCTTGACCAGAATATCAGCATACTTGCATCCCTTGGACTAACCATGGATAACCATGATTTGTACCCTAATATAAACACAGTATCACAGAGTCAGTGTACAGAAAAAATAAAATAGAAATCTTTTGCTTTCAAGGAATATTTGTCCTCAGGGAGCAAGGTCTCCTGCTTGTTGTTACTCTTACTGGAAATAAATATAACCACACCATCCCTTTCTACATGCTATACACTTTCACATACGTTTTTTATCACCCCATAACCTGAATATGGAATGTTTTCAGCATGCCAATAGTATTCCCATTCATTTGACCTGAAGCTCAGCTGGGAATAAACTCTTTCGTTAAAAAAATCCAGGATGAAAATGAAAAGTATTTTCTGGATAAAGCACTTTCTGTCAGTCAGTATGAACAATAGGATTTAGAAGAGTGTTTTGCTGTATGCCTTGATATTTTAAACTCTTGGAATCACAGCAGCTAAGAGTAAACAGTAAAAAAATCCCAGATGGTGATCTTCTGGATACAGAGGCCCTTGTAACCTCAAGCATGGGCCTAAAGCTACTCAAAAACTGGAATATAGCATGCAGTGCCATGTTACTTAGCTGTGCTTCTCCAGCTGTACTTCATAATCTGTACAATTCTGGTTTACTTCCAGATTACACCTACAAGAAACTGTCTGATTACAGCTGATTTAGGCACAGAAAACAGGGACAAATGAACTTGTTAGTTTGCCATTCAGGTTGGTTCTTTTTAACCACACTTGCCTGTTGCATTTTTTGTCTTTGTCATCCATCTGTTCCAGTTGGAAATGGTATGTGGGAAAAGCACTTGGGACTCTTGTTTGAAAATAACACCTGAAACACAAAAGAATTAAAAAAAACCCAAAACAGAACAGAAATAGAGGGTACTTTAGGGTCAAAGATAGATGAATTTTGTTCACTGGAAGCTCAGTCACAGATGGACTGTCAACAGCATTTTTAATATTGTGTTCAATAAGTCTTCTTTAAAAAGGTCCAGATGATGTTCCTAAAGAGGTAATCAATGTTTTGTTTTGTTTTGGTTTGTTTTTTTTTCTTAGTTTTCTTAGGGTAGACAGATGCTAAAAAGCTGCCTCAAGCCTCTTGTTCTGTCCTGACATTTAGCATTATGTGGGCTATTCAAACTAGTAGCCCTGACATTTGCGTATGGGAAGGTTACAGGTGCTCCTTATCCTCTGTGCAGAAAGCCCAAATTTAATCACCCTGAGCACACACTGCAAAATTTAAATGTTAGTGCAAGCTTTTGCTGATGGGAGAGACAGTTTTCCTTTGTGCAGGAAGAGTAGGAAACCATTTAATTGACTTGGCTCTGAGCATTAATTAATTCACTTTAAAAAAAAATGCTTTGACGTCAGAGAGCATAAGTAATTTATAAATCAAATATAACTTACTTTTTAGACACTCTTGCAAGATAGAACTTTTCCTAGAGTGTTATGAAACATTTTCTTCCCAGTTACTAATATTAAAAATAGACGCATGCTAACAAGGAGGAAAAGCTTTCCAAAATTTTCCCCATGTTTTTATTTTCTGAATGCATAGTATGGATAAAAACACACCTCTTAAACAATTTTTCTTAAGTTCTAATGGAAAACAAGACCAGTAGAAGTCGAAGTGTTACAGTTTGAGGAACTTACTGTAATGCTATGGGATGAACTACAGTTTTTACTACATTAACTAACTTAAACAAAAGCTAGAAAAAGGCATATTCATTTTAGGAAAAGCAGACATCCTTCTAAGCTAACAGTCCTTTTCCTCCTTTATTGTCTATGAAGGAGGAACCTCCTGGAGCTGGACACTGCCTGTTAGCCTTCCCACTAGTACCCAGCATCAATGGGACAAAGGCAAAATCCCTGGGCAGGAAAATATCCTTTCACACACTCTTTTATAAGCACACTCTCATCTTTCTGGCTGCCACAGCTTGCTGCTTAGCTGCTGATCTCCAAGAATGATGCGTTTACATTCAGTGTAAAGGACACACCAGGTATATACAACCATGTCAGAGAATGTATTTGCCATCCATGTCACACATTCTGCTCCACAGCAACTCCATGAACAGTGGCTCTCCTGTTCATCTACGCAGTAGATTTTCTGGTTAGCACTAAGACAGAGGAAGGTTACGTACCCCAGTGATGTCAGGTTAGTGGTTCCAAAACGGCAGTACTTTTTAAAAATACATCAAACTATAGCCTTTTTTTCCAAATCAGGAAGGTGCAGAGCTGATGATTTTGACACAAATGCTTGGGATCCAAAGCCTGCAGCAAAATACACATTTTCTAGAGCTTTCTACTGTCCTACTTTGCTAAGTGACCTACTGAACCTAAGGGAGCTTTTTCCTAATCCTCCAATAGCAGCTGGCTCCCTTTCCTCCCTCCAATTGTTCAGTCATTTTACCAACTTGAAGTTACGGGAGGAAAATAAAGTGTCAATAAATGAAGGTCTTGGATTTCATTCTGTGTGTTATTTGCTAGCAACACTAAATGGGGAAAAAAAAAAAAATTGAACTAGGCTAAGCAGTCCAGAGGGAAACTGTGGAAATGACTTGTAACTAAGAGGATGTGACCCTCTGCATAATTCATAATCATTACTCTAAGCAACACTTCTGCAGTAGGTGCAGTAGTGCTCTCCAATACGACAGGTCTGAGCCCAAATGGCCCACTTCAGCAGCAGTCCATTTGTGATCATATTTCCCTGAAAGACAACTCTTAAAGCTACATTTACTCTGTGTATGTGTATATGCATGCTTTTTCTTTTTTTTAAAGTAAAGATGCTGGCTCAGCTTCATCATGTGTGCAGTTTAAGGTTTGCTCAAGTGATTCTTTAAAACTGCATAAAGGCAACTCTGCTGTTCCTTGGAGAGAGCATTGCTGTAATGTTTTGTGCATACATCTGCATGATTTCTCAAAGCTAATTCAAATTTAATGCATTAGTAATTCCTTTTCTGCAGAAGTCACCCAGCAGTAATCTGAAGGTTACAGAATGATCTTTCAGATCAAATAACACTTCTAAAATAGTATAAACCAGGAGGTAAGATTATAATGGGTAAAATTAGACTTTCAATGAGTTACTCCACCCTCTTTACAATCCCAAACATAGCAACCTGGTGTCAAAAGTATTTTTAGAAAGTGCAGCCAAAAGAAAGGTATAGCATTTAAATCAGCTACAAGGCAGTTTATAGCACTGTATTGTCAGAGGTACCTTATAACAGAGGCTTGAATCAGTGGGAACTTTAAGAAGCAGGGACGTTTATCTGTTTGGATGTGCACAGAATTAAGGCATTTGGTTATTTATGTAATTTGAAGAAAATATGTAGGCTATCAAAACTGTTTATGTAAAATGTAAATTATTCACTGTTAAATTTTGATGTAAATTGAGATGAATCAAATGAACAAAAAAAATTATGCTACTTTTGGGGTTTAGCCATCACAGTACTAATGGACCATTAGTTTCCATTTCGTTCAGGGAGGTACTTACTATAAAATGTTTGTTACCTTGTTGGACTACACTGAAGTAGCAAGTTAAATGGGCTTACTTGACAATGACCAGTTCTAAAGAGAACAAATCTTGTTCTGTTTTGGAGAGCCACATTGCAATTTAGTCCTACTTATCCTCACATTTGACCACAAAACCAAACAAGTATAAGGATATAATTAGATTCCCTGAACCCTATGACTTTTTCCCGTGCCACAGCTGGATCAGTAGAAACATGTTGCACCCAGCACCTGTGGTTTAGTTATGAGATACAGCTGGCAAGATGGAAATAAAACCAAAAACTGAGAAGTACATTCTTGAAGACACAAAACCTAGTTGTTTTTAATTTGGGCTGTGCTCCCTCCTCTGATTTATTTTAAGTGATATTTATTTGCAGTTAAGTCTAGAACATATTCCACGTTTTCCTCAACCTCTAGTATGTATCCTGAAGATCAGTCTAGCCAAGTTTCTTCACGGTACCCCATGTACCTGCACAAGAGAGAGAAGTTGCAGCTTTATACTGCCTCTGCCATTTGTTTATTGCCACTTACATAAACCAGTCTGTGGTGTATGTAAAGAGACTTTGGTCATCTTGGACTACTGTGGAGAATATTTAAATCAGTATCTCGTACTGAAAAAATACAGTCTGCAGTCTATACCAAAGGGACTTGACTTTGCAGCAGAGGCTAATTCAAGTTTTCTTCTAGATTAACACTGTTTGTGAAAAGAGAAAGGACTTTTTCAGATGAAAGAAATAAAGAAAAGATTACTCAAACCAAGATCCAACACTGTCATGGGGTGCCCTGGAAGCTTGTGAACAGCATATTCCACTGTAGGCCTCCACACCTCAGAATAAACACATCTACAGATGTGTCAAAATGCACTCAAGTTTTCTGTGAATAACGTGACTAAAAAACCCTCCTGTTCAGTCACTGAAAGAATTAGTGCTTTCAGGATGTGGCCTTTTTTTGGCAGCATCAATAATGGTTGTCAGAAAAAAAAAATCTATTTCCACATTAAAATAATAATAACAAAAGAAAAAAGGTGTCCATTATGTTGTGCTTAAGCCTCCTTAGAAAAGAAAAAAACCTTCTCCCTGATTTTTAGAAAGCCTATAAAAATAAAGAGGAAGATAAAGGTAAGAACCTAGCATTCCTTCCTCCCCTTTGTAAGCTGCTTTTAAAAATGAACATAATTTGCACGACAAACTTTTGGTATTAATTATTTGCCAAGCTCCATATTGTGTGGGGTTTTTTAAAAGATATTTTATTGCATAAATTGTGAATGTCAACAATGACTTATTAGCTTGAACAAGTTTAAAGGGAAGGCTAATATGATTTCTTATAGCAAAACCCCTATGACAGCTGCTCCACAGAGTCAATTACACTGCTGTGTGCTCTCAAGCAGACTTATTTTTCATAGTCAGAGTGAACGAGGAACAAGGTGAACAAACAGCTCTGTAGTGGTTAAGGACTGACTTTCTTTGCTTTGCAGCACTTGAAATAGAGGAATCCTGCCTAATGAACTGAAACCATTTATCACTAAGCAATGCAGGGCAAGCATTACTGCCCTGTCACCCCCATAAAACGTGACCTGTCCTGTCCACCAGGAGTTTTTGGACCACCAAAATACCAAAACAATGACCAAAAAATCTTCAAAGAAAAATGATCCTGTTGAAGATACAAACAGTTCCACTTTATGCTGAATCCTGAACTGCACACTTTTGACACATCGCTGTGCAAAAGGAAGGTTCAAAATTAAAAGCACTTCAATCTGCCTTCTAAACAGAGCACAGTAATGTCTGAGCTCAATAGATGCAAAACAAGAAGTGTGAGGTCTTTCCATAAAGAAAAACAACAACAAAATCAACAAAAACCCCAGAGATCTAAAAAACCTGGTTATCCCCAAAGGATAAGTGCTTGAGAACAGCAAGCTAAGTTTGAGCACGTGAACTACAGTATACATATTGATGACTGTTTGTCAAATGGAACAATCATAGTATTGTAAATCAGGCAAAATTCAGTGTTTGCAAAAATGTTTTCAGGTGATCTGTAAAGGCAACAAGGCTGTGTACAAAAAGTACTCAGGATATTAAAGGAGCATTCTGTTCCCTGATGTTTAGTTTTGCTCTTTGCAAATTTTTGCATTAAATGTGGTGGCTTGCAGTAATAATACTAACTGCTTAGTTCTACAGGATTTCCATTGCCAGGATTTTCTAGTCTGATCCGTGCTGCGCTGGTCAGATACACTGTTATATGATTAGTGTCCCGGTGATTCACTTAATTAAAAGGATGAATATTTTTAAGATCAAATCCAGGCTACTAAGAGCTATCTGTGTTCTTAGAACTCTACAATCTGTTAGTCAGACTATATTTTGACTTGTCTCTTCCTTGAATAATCAATGTCTCTTTAAATTTGCTCTTAAAAAAAGAGCAGAATTTTGTAACTTCATCTAGGCAGAAACAGAAGGAAAAAAATAAACAAGTTTTTTCTTGATGCACATGGAAAATGGTTCCAAAATAAGAAGCTAGGTGCATGCAAATTTAAATACATCCTTAGTTTACTCTGTTTAGAGAGGATGGAGATGATAGCATGGTGTAAGCTTTTATAGAGTTTAGGAGAGTTACACTGCAAGACAAGCCAGGCATATCTTGCTAGAATAAACACAAATAAAATACCTATTATATCTTTTATCACTCCATGTCATTGCATGCACTCAATGCAATTGCAGAAACAGAGTTTGGGAAAAATATCATTACATAATCAAATTTTGTCTGGTATAAATTTCAGTTTTCAGCTTCGGAGCCAGACTCCTCTAGCATCAGGATGTCTCCCTGTGAAACAAATACAGAATGGAAACAACTGTAAGTAGTGTCTTTCCAAATTTACCAACGTAAAGTTGAAATTATTTTAACATTTTTAAACAGTGTATTAAAAAATGGTCTCTAACTATGCAGTAACTAGAAAGAGAGCAACCTGGCTTATTGAAGGCAAGGCTCTATCTTTTCTCTTTGACTGATAATATGGTGTTAGACTAATTCTTCACTGGTCCTTGACTGAATCTTATACCATCTGTGTGTACCAGATCTGTGTAGCTTCTTTGGGAAATTCTATATTTGCATCCAGTGATGGAGAGATGTGCTTTCTATGAAAAGTGGTTAATCATGTGTGTTAGATGGTGCAATCAAGAATGCAGGGCTCAGCTGATGTACATCTGTGAGGGAGCTCCTTCCCAAATGACACATGGAGATTGCTGATGAACCCACCACGACTGAGCCAATTCAAGTCTTGATTTCTTTCCCTGGGCTGACTTGACTCAGCATTTACTGCTACTGCATATTTACAGTGGCTTGCTGAAATGTGGCCTCCCTGGGTTACCTAACCTCTTTTTCCTGTATCTGGCACGGCATGCCCAATTTAAATCATGTTGAAATTTTTTTTCTGTAAGGTAGGTAGCCCGTAAGTATTAGACGGTAAGGAGTCTGCAATTGGCTTTGGATATGTTACTCATTTTAATAACACTCTTGCTAATGGTTTTCATCTCAGAATGCATATGAAAAAAAATTCAAGCTGTAATCACATTGTGAACCCACTGCCTCTATTTTTGCATTACTCAAGCCAAGTTCCTGCAAAAAGATGTCATTGCTCTGAAAATCCCCACTGTTCCCCAAATGTATCACAATCTGTTCGGAGTATGTGAGCCTCATCTCACAAATCTGTAAAATTAATTTCATAAGGATGACTTCTAAGGCTAAATAATTGGGCAATGAAAGCTCACTGAGCTCATGAGGTGAAAAGAGATTAATAAATGCTCATATTTACAAACACTTTTCTCACTGACAGAAAGAAAATACGTCCACTGTAAGTAAAACACTTAAAATGTGGATTATGTTAACATTCCAATTTAAGACCCTGCAGAATCATGTATCAAGAAAAACCCAATAAAAGCCTTCAGTAATATCTTCCAATACCTTTACACTAGGCTACAAAATGTGACGTTGCAGAGATCATGCACAGCACTGTAAATAGATTCCTTTAAGTATCTAATCGTTAAGTACACTCTACAAAAATTTAAAATTGAACAATATGTCAAATACAATAAAAGTTCCTCTGATTAGGCAGTGTAATAATATTTATATCTTTGCTACCAAGAATGAAAAGATTAATTTCCCTTCACATACCCCGGTTTACAAGCAGTTTAGTGGCCTCTGCTTGATGAAACAAATTATTGGCCACTCTGGATTTTGTGAACATCTCAAACCAAAAGAGAAAATTAATACCAACAGCAGTGTGTGTATGTGCATAAGCACACACATGCAGCTTGATGGTCTTTGAACTAGCCAGTAATGGCTCAGGAATTGAGTGCAACAAATGGATAATAATATTGAAAGAGAGTAGCGAGAGCAGAGCTGAGGGAGAAGTAATCTGGCATATTGCATGAGAAAATTACATTATTAGCCAAAAGTAGATTGGTTTACTTGCCCAGAACTCACAAACCCTATCCCTCGATAATCATCTTCACACTCAGCTGCACATCATAGCTTGTTTACCATGTTGCACTGATGTTTACTCCCCAAGTTTATTTGATGATGGCCATTTGAAAACATTATCATTTAAATTAGTTCCTGTAACTAATGAGCATATGTTTCATGTGTGTTTCACAGGAACAAAGAAATAAAAATATTTTGGGTTAACATCCTCTTTTTCTGATCAAGTTTAAGCATCTGGGAAAATAGAGAACAGAGTACAAAGTTTCATTCTGACATAACATAATGTAGCAAGAATGCAAAGGGATGAACGTATTGCATTATAGGAATTTCAAAACCTATTCTAATATCACAAGCTCATGACTTTTTCAGCAGAGCTAAGCCTGATAGATATGAGGGCTCTGAGAAAAACTAATTGCTTAATAAGTAGCAAGGCAGAAAAAATCCTGAGCGGCAGCTCACTTACCAGCTCATAGTCCATATTATCATGTCTGGACTATAAATGCTGAAGCACCAAAACACCAAAGGAAAAAAGCTGTGCAATAAAACAAAGAAAAGGGATAACCAAAATACAATAACATTACATTTGAGAGGCAGTTGGTAGTGGCTCTCCAAACCCTTATCTTTTTTGCCTCTTGAGGTCAAGGGAAGCAGTTTTAGTTTTTCAAAAGGTATCCCAGTCCAGTCTGCATTTTCAGTTTTCCTGAGTAATTTGGAGCTTAGTATAAGGGCAGAGAAGTATTGGATATGAAAAGTACTGAAGTAGAAAAAAAGAATATTAGAACACTGCACCTAGTGGCAAAGACGACGTCATACTGGGAAGAAGAACTATAAGCAGGGAAAAAAATGGTAGAAACTGAAACATGCTGTTTGGCCCTACCTTCCTAGTCAGTTCTGTATGACATTGGAGTAATTTGGAAATACCAGCCTTGTTTCTAAAGTTCTGGCTTTAATATATTTTCTTATTGAAATTGTTGACATTTAAAAAACAGTCATAATTTTCCAGTTTGTGATGCACTGTTTGTCTCAAAAAAAAAAAAAAAAGTTTTTTAGGCAGTGTGGGCATACACATGGCAGGCTGGGGAATGCTCTGTGAAGGTTCAGTTTGGAACAGACTGGGACGAAGCCCTGAGGCTCTGCAGTTGACTTGTGGCCTCACCTTGTCTAAAGATGAAGAGTAGACTACAATTTCATAGAATCATACTATTCATACAGTTTTGAGAAATCAAACTAGAAATACTAGCGTTTGCCAGCTTCCTAAATGTGATAAAAGTTTATGGAGACATCTTTTGGTCAGTGACTTCCATCAAAACTCTGGCATGAGAGGTTTCCCTGCACATCCTACTTGAGTTATCAAGTTCTACATGCAAAAGACTTGAGAATGTACAGTTAGGGTGTTTAAATCTATCCTTGTTTCAACAAGATCTCTGTGATCTTGTTAGCCATCAGTCACTTAGTTTTCACCATTTCTTAGTAGCAAAATCTCATGGCCATTCTCCCTAGTTTTATATATAGGCAATAAGGTTGAAAACTCTTTTTAATCAAGCAAATATTCAAAATGTATAAAGTAAAATTTTGATTCTCTGCTTGACTGAGAAACTCACAATAGCTCTTAGTTGCACAAAAGCCCTTGATTACTGTTTCAGAGTCTGTTGTCTGCTTTTTTCTTAATTCTGGTTATCTTTTCTTTTTTTAAAATTATTTTTTATATCGCAATTAGAGATCTTTCAATGTTGGCCACTTGTATTTCTTTATACTTTTGAAGTACATTTGTGATACACAATCATTCTGCACTGTTTCACAAAACTGGCTCTATATTACTGAATAAAAACATCAAGTGGTTTCTAAAACAGAGTTTCTGGTGTCAAAAATAAAACCTTGTCCATGACAAGTCAAGTGGGGAGCTGTAATCAAAATATTTAATAACTGAGCCTGATAATTTGGCTGTCATAATTGGTCCCACAATTTGGGACCAGTACCGAACTAATAGCATGGAGCAATTTTCTTCTCCAATCTGAAGTTTGCCTGCAGACACGTGTCTGCAGATAACTAACACAGTCAAGTACCCACCCTCTGGGTGTCACAGAGCTATGTTTCACCTCTGATTCTTCCTCAAGATTCAAAAAATATTCTGCTTTCCTCTTTCTGTAGGGTAATTTTTGTTATTGCCAATAACAAATTCAGAACTAAAAAAAAAAAAAATAAATCCATCAAATAGTTTCTTTTGTGGGCCACCTTTAATTTCATGGGTATATTGGGTTGTCATGAGAGGTACAATTATGGCAGCTGTCTCAGTTTGAAATATTTTTTTTCTTCCTTGCTGGGATGGAACCTGTGTTTTCTTATAAAACTGTGTGAACATAAAACTAGTGAAAGCCCCTGAGAAATAATAACTTTGCACAAGAAGAATCAGGAATTCAGTAGAAGATGAAGCAAGCAGAACTGTCTGAAATGGTCTTAAGGAAGACCTATACCTCACATTTGATCATTATTCTCCTTTTTTATGAAGCATCTCAGCTCCTCTTCACACCAGCTGTGCACAGGGATTTAGCAGTAGTGAAAAACTCCCCCGCCCATGGTGAATTTCAGGATACACACAGTGTTGGACAACTGAAGAAGGGCACAGCATCCTCACACTGGTCCTGTTGACAGCTCCCCATGGGAAGGATGACAGCCCGCGGTGTGCTTGCGGACCCTGCCCCACGGACATCGAGGAATACCCACCTGATTTCCACCGCTGACACACTGCCATGCTGCTAAATACCAAGCAGTTGTCAGGTGAAAAAATTAGCACAGGACAGTGAATTCCTGTGAGCAAATGAGATCCAGAAACTGCTCCCTCTGACGTACACTAGTGCAAGTGAAAAAAAGCACATGCAAAAACCAGCAGTACTACTCCCCGCAAATACAAGGAGTTATAAAAAAAGTTTAGTTTAGCTGAGTGTGTCTTAATCCATTTCTAATACCACAAACAACATTCTCATAGTTGATTATGGGGAAAAACGATTGTTTAATCAATTTACTAAACATAATCTTCTATACAGAAACCCTTGAGTCAACCACAGACCATGTCCTCAATTAATCTGAGTTACAAAATACTCAGATAATGAACAGACATCAAAGAAGGTGCTGAATTCAAAGATAAACTCCACTGTTTGTGTGGTGAGAGAAAGGAAAGAAAAGGCATTTTCTGGCAGATACAGTTTATTGTTTTAGCTGGGCAGAGAATGGATTGAGTGCAGCCCTGAGGAGAAGGACTTGGGGATATCGGAAGATGAAAACCTGAACATGAGCTAGCAGTGTGCAATCATGGCCCAGAAGGCCAACTGGATCCTGAGCTGCATCAAGAGAAGCACAGCCAGCAGGTTGAGAGAGGTGATTCTACCCCTCTACTCTGCTCTCATGAGGCTCCACCTGGAGTACTGTGTCCAGGTCTGGGCCCCCCAATGTAGGAAGGACATTGAGCTGTTGGATTGGGTCCAGAGGAGGGCCATGAAGATGATCAGAGGGCTGGAGCACCTCTCCTGTGAGGACAAGCTGAGAGAGTTGAGGTTGTTCAGCCTGGAGAAGAGAAGGCATCCTTCCAGTACCTAAAGGGGGCCTACAGGAGAGATGGGGAGGGGCTTTTTAAAAGTGCATGTAGTGACAGGATGAGGGGCAATGGATTTAAATTGGAAGAGGGCAGATTTAGACTAGATGTTTGTTAGAAAGAAATTGCTTACTGTGAGGGTGGTCGGACGCTGGAACAGATTGCCCAGAGAAGTTGTGGATGCCCCATCCCTGGAGGGGTTCAAGGCCAGGCTGGAAGAGACTTTGAGCAACCTGGTCTAGCAGGAGGTGTCCGTGCCCTCAGCAGGGTGGTTGGAACTAGATGATCTCTAAGGTTCTTTCCAGCCCTAACCATTCTATGATTCTATGATTCTATGATGAATTAAAAAGGGTTAAATGCTTAGGAAGATGAAGATGGCACTTTATGGCATCTTCATCCATTTGTCATTTCCAAAAATACACCGCATTGTTCCATGTAATAAGTCTTACTTAGTTGTTTGTTTTCATTTTTTACTTTTAATGTTAAATAATTTCTGTCAAGATCTAGCAGAATGCAATAATAAACTGGTCATCTTCCATCCTAGCTTTCTTCCTAGTTCTTTGCAAAATTTTGAGAAACAAGACAGATGACAGCATGTCCTCTATTTCACCCTAGCCTGAGGAAAAATTTGATAGCAAAGTCAGAAGGTGAGGTTAAACAATATTTTTTAGGGCTTGAATATTGCTAATAAAATTGGAATTCCTACACCCTGTGTTACGAAGCTATTCTTGGTAACTGCAGTGGATCAGAATTTGACCAGTACTCCTGGGAAACTGCACTCTTTTGAGATATTTCCTATATACCTTATTTTCAATTTATTAGGGAATTAACATGATTAATATGCATTAAATATGCTTAATATATTAATATGTTTTTTTATGCATTTAAAATGTAACCATAATTTGACTCACAATGAAGTCTACCATCCTACAGACAGTGGGGAAAAAAATTGCAGAAAAACAAAGTACTTTCTACTAGGACATGAAAGTCCTATTGGAATCCAGTTTTAGAGGATATAACTGTCAATACTTTCTCCAATGAACAGAAAACTTCCAATGAGCCAGGATGAAAATGTGCTTCTCATATTGCAGGCAAGCAGCTGCTTCAGCAACCTCCTTCTAAATCTAGCTACTCAAAAATTGGGGTATGAAACCACACATTAGTTTAGTCATTTGTAACCAACAGGAAAATTGATCTAAAATACTACTAGTCTAAGTACACAGTATTGTAAAAAAAAAAAAAAAAATTACACGTGCCATTTAGCAGCTAGAACACAAATAACTGCAACAATTTTTTTTTCCCTATTCCACATGGTTAAGCAGTACTAGTAAAAAGTATTTCATTTGCAAATATTACTGTAAACACACATGGTCAATTTCATATTCCTTCCAAACTGTTTACTTAGAATATGTTAATAGCTGTGCAACACAAATCCTTTAGTAGATGCTTTATGGTAAAATAATGAGACAGTATTTATTATATTGTTCGCTTCTGAAAGGATTGCACGCTTTCATGCCAAAGCTTTCACAGTCAATTGGGACCTGCTAAATATTCCCCATTTCTGAAAAGCAGTTCACCAACCTACGATCCAAATACAAGTACTGTAAAATGACACTTAAGCCAAGAATATTCTCCCACTATACCCAGCATGCCAATACCTCATCTTTTTGCTACATTTTTCAAATAGCTGTAGGTCTATTTTTAGCAAAATGTGTTGAGAAAGAAGCATTTACAAAGTTTTCAGTTCTTTGCATTTAGCTGACTGCTCTCAGCTTACTTCATCCAATGAATCCATTGTACATCAGAAACCCTTTGTAGATCAGAACCTAAATTTACCATAAGGACTCTCTTAACAAGAAGTCTTTTGACTATGTGCCTATGATAGCATACCCAAAATAGAGTACAAAACTACACGTTCTTTTTTTCCTCTCAAGACAACTGGAATTCAGTCATTGACTTCATCAGTTCAAACACAGGCCGCCAGACATAAAAGTCACTCAGTCATGAGACGCTCTGCTTTTCAAACAAGATATAAATGGTAGTACAAGTTAAACAACTCAGGTCATGCATGAATTAGGCAGGAAAATTCACTGTGAAAAATGGGTCCCTAGATTAAGGCTCTTAATGTCTAATCTCTTAAAGATGGATTCTGAAGAAGAATAAGAATTTAGCAGCTTAGATGAGAATTGTCATGCCATGTCTGAGAAGCTATCAGCAGATATTTATTACAATGACAGGACTCGTTGCTATTTAGGACTTTTTAGTGGGGCATCTGAAGTTTTATTAGAAAAGAGATTTAGATCTATTAGATTTGCTTTCTACCTACACATGAAGGGATCTTTTGGATACTTTTCAGCACTATAAACTTTTAAAATCTGTCCCAAGATGCTTTTTTCCAGTCTTATATTTTGTACAAAGGCTGAACATGATCATTTTGGATAAACACAGATGTTAGACTACTACTGTTCCCCTGATAAGCATTACCTTAAGAAAACAGTTGCGGGAAGGGAGATGTCTCCACCCACTGTTCTGAGCAACTCAGAAAGAGAAGTGAAACAGCCATCAACTGCATCAATTCTGTACATGGTCCCTTTTAATTCAATGGCACTGGGTCTAAGCATTTTCATTGCAGATATCAGACTGTGGTATCCTTTAAACAAGCTTCTAGATAAGGCTAGTTTTGAGAGACAGAAGCTGGACCCTAGATGCTCAGCTATTTTAACAGTGGCAGATTTTTTCTTTACTTGAAAGTACACCAAGAAACTGTCTTGTTGCAAGTGATTGAAAGTAACTAAAGAGCAAGCCCCCTATCTCACAGCTATATCCAACTTGAATTTATCAGCTAAATTATATATACTTTGTGCAAGCTCACTGTCATGGAAATAACAGCATACCTTTACTGGAGATTAAAAAACATAGAGATCACCTTCAATGGTGGCTGCCGCTAAAGACTTAATTGAGTGTGGATGTCAATCATCATCAGTCAGTCAATCATGCAACTAATTCCTTCAGGGGTCACAGTTGCAACAAGGACAGCAGTTGACAGGAGAGCTGACAGACTGAGAATCCTACCACCTAGGTAACAGTTTATGCATAGCAAGTCACTCCTTACACAAACAGATGGCATAGTGCATTCAGCACGGGGTAAGCCCTTGGGCATTTTTGACATTTTAACCAAAACAATCCTTTGAATAACAGGAAGAAAAAAATAATCTCCATTTTTGTACCGCCATTGCATGCAATTTACCACAGCAAACTGATTTTGTCTTTCTCTCTTCCCTCCCTCCACCACAAGAGACTTTTGCCAACAATAAAATGGGAAGAAAATTAATGCAACTGATGGTTTAAAATTTAATTCTTTTAATTGACATACCAATTTGTGCAAGCATACATACAAGTGGCCTGCAATCTTTCAGTTCTTTAGATGATACAATTATCTTTGCCTGCCTATAATGTATTGTTACTTTGAAGAAAATTCTTACATAAACAGACTCCCACCTGCTTTCATAAGAATGAGAATTTATATTTAAGAGTCTGTCTAATCATAAAAAGAACCTAAAAGTTGCTAGCATGGTTTCCTAGTAGAACCAGAAACAAAATATTTTCCTTCACTTTCTGAGTGAAAAAACCCCAGTGATGTACTGCTAAGTCAGTAAAATTTGGAAAGAGGTGGTAATTACAGAAACTTAAAAAAAAAATAACAACAAACCCTTTGAAGACCTTAGTGGAAAAGCAAGAAGTACATATAAAGGAGGGAAATAAAGGTTCTTTTACGTATTTAGGAACTCATTAATAGAAGGCTAATAGCCATTACCTGGATCAGTGAATTAAATTCTTACCTTCCCGGGTAATTATAAGCTGACCATATGCAAGCTAGGTGGAATAAACATTTACTGTACACATACTACAAAACACTCTCCAACAGTCCTGTAACTCTCTTCAGCAAGTGATGTAATGCCCAAACCAACAAACTAAAGCAGTACAGGAAAGGAGGAGGAGAGCTTAAAGGATATCACTACTGTCCTATCCTACTGTAGCAGCCAGGCTAGGAAAGGGAACACATGGCTCACAAACCAGCCAGAGGTAATTCACAGATTCCTAGTACTCCCTAGAAATTTCAGGTATGGGAAAATCCTTTCCAGATTTGCATCTATCTGTTTTTCCAAATCTGAGTATAGAAAGAAGATAGGTCTTTTTTCGGTCAAATGGAAGCTGCTACCTGACAGTAACAGTGGCCTATCTCAGATACCTCGTAGAAAATGAAAAATCTGCAGAAAGAACTGCTTCTTGGGAAGGAGGTCTTTAGGGAAGGAGAAGTCCTACTCTGTTTCTGCAGTTTACCATTAAGAGCTCTGAAACAAGGGAATAACATAAAGATGGTACCAAAAATGTAATAAACAAGCAAAGATTAAGTTCCTTTTTCCTGTTTGTTTTTGTTTGGTTTTTGTTGTGGGGTTTTTTTTTGTGTGTGTTTTGTTTTTTTTTTTTTCTTTTTTTTTTTCCTTACAGCATTAGTTTGTTTTCAAGACTATTTCAAACTGGTTTTGTTGTCTGCAGAGACAGAGATTTCAGAAGGAACTCAAATAATTCATTAACTTCACATTGTGCCACTATTGAGGAAAAATGTCTTAAATTGACTTGGATTGCTCCTTGTATTTTCAGCACAGACATCATATTAATTATAGCTATGTTGTTCCTTTTCCTAATACTGTTTTTTTTTTTTTTTTTTTTTTTGCTAGTTACCAGCTAGAGATAAAAGGTCATATTGCGTTCATGGACTTGCTGCCTTCAGAGAGCTATAGACAAATTTTACACTAGTTCCAGCCAACAGGACTGCAATGTAATGTGAGCTACAGGCAACTGTATGATCCAGTTATTGGCTTAGTTCTCTGATCTTGTAATCCTGTCACCTTAAAATGAAGTTTTTATAGCAGTCTGCAAACCAAGCTGTGACCTTCAAATTTTTACACTTTCTGTTAAGGTTATACAGATGAATCAGGCAAAGAGTTAATAAATGCTGAATTAAGCGTATAAACAGGTAGTAGATATAGACACAAAACAAGTATAAGATGCAGTTAAAAATGATCTGTGCATAAGTGGGCTAATAGTCTGCATGAAATGAGCAATGATTCATATATGGAATTGTAATATCAAAAGTTAATGTTCATAAGGATTTAAAGGCTTTATTTCTAATTGTTTGAATTTAAAGGAGACAAACAACAAAGATAAACTCTAAAGAAAACAGAAGGAAGCCACTGAAATTCCAAAGTGAAATAACACGTCACAGATTAAGTGCAAATTATGAGCCATAGTTGCTACCAAAAATGAAATAGTCAACACATTGACCTATAACATCAATTTTCATCAGACAGCTTTTACATACAGTAAATAATATGCAGACCATGGGATTTTCTCCTGGAAATTCAGCAAAGAAGATCCCACACAAAAAGATGATTTTTGATTGATGGGATTTTTTTCCCTATTATTCAATTTTGGTCTGATTTGGATTCAAACCAGACATTTTAAAAAATTTCCCACGAACCGGAAACTCTCTGAACTCTGCAGCTGTTAAGTCAAACTGATGATCTCATCAGTTTACTGCTTGAACCCACGATAAACTGAAAAAAGGTCAAATTTATGGAACAGCTGCAGGAGGTTCCCATGGACAGTTTTGCCATCAGATTGCCTCAGAGCAGGAACACAATATTTCTCATTTTTTTTTGCTATGGAGTGGACCCTTAGGTCACTGCCCCAGAGCCAGTGATATGACAATTAACAAAAAAATGAACAGCAGAGTCCCTTCAGCTGCTTAAAAAAAAAAAAAAAAAAAAAAAAATCCAATATTTCAGTACTCAAAGCAGAGCAATAGAATTGAGAAAACTGCTATCTATTCCAAGAGAAAGATCAAATCTCCAAATAAAGATGCTCTTCATCATTAGTTCCAGTCCTGCCTCCATGGAGGATAATTGGCCAATATCATCTTCAAAGTAGCACAAAGAACTGCGGACAGATGTATATGAAATATTGTTCTCCCTTTCCAAAAATATTTCAAAGAGAATCCCCTCCCTAAAGAAATGTTCTGAGAAATTATTTAAGTATGTCCCTAACTTAAGACATATCCTTAATGATTTTTCCAAGAAGACTCTACTTTTCTTACTCAGCTCACATCTGCATTGATGTTGCATCCAGGTGACATCCACCTTTAAAAGGAGGAAAAATGCTTTTCCAAAGACACATTTCACTGATATACCATATCTTACATAAACCATTAAAAAATACCATTATTTTTTTCTATGCAGATTTTACGTTCATTTTTTTCATATCTTTCTACCATGTTCCCCTATTTCCTAAAAGCTAATGTAGCTTTTTCCTGTTGGGGTACACCATCCTGGAGGGTGTGTGAGAGTGTGTGTGGGGCGCGGGTGGCAGTTTATTTTTTATTAGTCTATGCTTACCTTTGCCAAGGGGCATTAGTGTGAGGATAGATGTAGTTTTAGCTGCTCCTTGATATGTTTGACATATATTTTGTGTCCCAGGATTATGAAAGAGGAATGCTCAAATATCCATCAACAAGTACTGCAACAATTGTCACACAGATTAAGTAAGTGTCTTAGCAGAAAACAAAAACTAGCAGTAAACCAAAAGAGCTGTACAATAACAGATTTTTGGTTTTGATTTGTTTAAAAAAAATAGAATCCGTTCCTCAAGTCTCTGACTCAAGCTTAAGGCAGAACTCCACTTCAGTACTCAAGAGATATACCAGTTTCCACCAAGGATGAAAACACTTCATATCCATCTGCTTGTTAGCCAGTTACTAATCTACTATCTACATTTCCAAATAAAACAAAAAAGTCGCAGTGCAAAAGGAAAAAAGGAGTAACAATTTAAAAATCTTACCAATGTCTGGCTACATTTACCAAATGCAGCATATGCTTAGGATATGAGTCCACAGTATTGACGTTCACCAAGGAAAGATTTGAGAAAAGACTTCTCTTCCTACCTAGCTTGCAGTGAATCTTACATGGTCTTTGGAAGTCTACTTATTCAAGACAGCAGGCTAAACTAAAATATATTGTAAGCTTCTGCCCCTAAGGAACTGTTTTTCTCAAAATTACAGGTATAAAAAAGTGTCAACCTTGTAAAATAACCTAACAAAAAAATTTTGCTTTAAAACTTTCAGTACATTACAGTTCTTCACATGAAATTTTTAACTAAATAGGAGTTTGTTTTCAGATCTTTGAAGTTTGTAAAATGACTTCATATTTAGAAATTGGGGGGGGG
>NW_010141537.1:0-24993 GCF_000699245.1 Pterocles gutturalis | reverse complement strand
GGGGAAGAGACCAGAGGAAGGAGAGTAAAAGCTGTACAGTGATGTCTGTAGTAAGTTCACACTCAACATTAAGCATAAGAAGGGAAGGCTGTTAAACTACTATAAAAAAGAAGTGCATTTGAAACCTAAAATAAGTTTTCATAGCTACAAGAATTGTATTTCCTTTCCAGAATGGGATGAGAAATCAAGTAAAAAGAAAGAAAAAAAAATGGAATAGAAAACCAGCTTCTTCTGGATTCATTTTGATATACTAACATTGCCAATAACAATGCTTAAACCTCAGTTACAACTCCCTGGGGAATGGGAACTATTATCCCCTATTGAGCTGGTGCTTGCCATACAGAGCCTGAACAATTCCTACAGAAAAATAAAACATAACATTCCTGTTTATAATTACTTTAGCTGAGAGGTGCTGACATTAAACAGTTCTGCACTGCTGCTATAAATCAGCATGCTGTGGATGTTCTCAGCATGGGACTAGAGCTCCCTGGTAACAGCTCTCATCAAGGCAACCAGCTGTCAGAATTCTTCAAATTAAACTGTTATTACTGTAGTATTCATTAGTCAGTTACTGACTATTAAGATATTTTTATATCTAAGCCATTGACATTGGATATTGCTTTTTAATATGCAAGTTATATATAAACATGATTAAGTGGATCATGTGGGGCTGACAGCTTCTATTGTATCTTGATCTCGCCTTTGTAGGGACTACAGTGTTGGAGATAACATCCTGGTCTGCACTAAAATTAATTTTGCATTTAAAAGTCTTGTATTTCTGCTGTGATTGATAGGCTGTTTCCTTAAGCACCAGGATTCATGTTGCACAGGTATAACACAATACAAAAGGGACGTGTAATAGATGTTTTTGACCATGATATAGAGTGATAAAAGTTGGTAATTTTAATTGCATTTCTGTCCATGCTAGACTTCTGGTAATTTTGTTTAGATAGGAATCATGTAACTGTGGTTTCAAAGAAGATGAGATTTAAGAGGTTTTAATACATGCTTTAGTTGTTTAATTATTTGGTATAGCAATATAACTCATTTAAAGAGGAACATTCTTAATGTTCCATCAACTGTGGTTTTTTGAAAAATATTGATTAAAAATTACAGAAGTTACAGTCTTTTCATCTAGGATGTTTCTCTTTCTTCCAAATAAAGATGTGCAGTTTTAAGTTTTTTTCTGCCTTTCGCTGTATTCATATATTCAGGGAGTACTTTCTGTGATGGTAATCCTGCCGGCATCTCAGATATCTTCTTTGTTTTCTACACTCTTTACATAAGTCTCCTTTAGCTAAAATATGGGTTTGATCCTGTTTCAAACTGTGTTTGCCATTTCATGCCACACGAACACTTGTGAGGCATTGCAGAGTTTACACCACCACACTGTGGGGTTTTGTTGCTTTGACAGCGCTCCTTTAAGCTAGGAAAAGTCAATTTTCCTAGTGTTATTCTGTGTTGGCAAGCACAGAAAGGCTTTGTACAAGACTACTCTTAAAAAGCTGCATGTATCTAAACAGAAAGCTTTTCCCATTGATTCATCACCAGAAACTGTAGCAATGAGTTGTAAATGCAGCACTAAGGCAGCATGGCATATGTACTTTCCTGTATCGCATGAAACACCTCCAAGCCATTCCTAACCACAAGCATACCAGAAACTCACATATCAACACTGATAAAAACTTTCACACTTTCCTATTGATACAGCTAGTGATCAGAGAAAAAGTGTCCTGCTATGGGTTGTGCAACAGTGAAAATAACAGCAGAATCTCAGCCAACATCTTATCTGCTGGGTGTGAATAACCCTTAGCTTCATGAACTGCTTCACATGCCTTGGGAAATAAATGCACTCAGTGGTTGGTTCAGGGCATCTGGAAGATCCATCTTGCTCCTCTGTCCCATTAGCTGCAAATATACACTAAAGTTTCAGAAGAAGCAAAAAAAAAAAAAAAACAAAAAACAAACCCCAAAAAAACCAGGTGATGCTGTGGTCACGTTTTCTCTAGTGGAAATCTAGAGTAGTTCTACTGAAATTAATAGAATTACTAAGATCAGACAACAAACAATAGCCCTGAAAACTCCTACAATGAAAGCAACTCAGAGAAAATATCTTTTCAGAGTGCCATAAAGAGGAAGGTTGCACACCGTTCTTGAGTTACTTGAAAGAACACAAAGAACTCCGTATAGCTCTATGGTGGTCAAAGACATTCTGTACATAAGACAGTAAAGTTTTTGTGCCTTAAACATGCTTCTGTAGGAGGTTAAACATAAATTTAATCAATGATAAGGGATTCTTATCTCCTTCTCCCCGCTCCCCCCCCCCCCCCCCCCTTTTACCATTTTAGCAGAATTTTTTCCCCCTCCCCCCCCCCCCCCCCCCCCCTCCCATTTTGACATTTAAGCAGTAAAAGTAGTTAGAAAAGAGAAGATTGTGAAAATCACCCCAGAGAAAGAAAAAGTCAGGATACTTTATGCATATGAAAACGCCCACATGAGTAAGATGATGACCCTTAACAGTTGTATAAAGGAGATCCCTGTTCCATAAGGAGTTTAGTTTTCTGAACTTCTCTGAAAATGAGTCAAGAGATGTGATGCTTAATCACTATTGGGTCAGAATCGTGAAGGTTTTCTCCTGTATTTAGACTGGTGTATACCAATCCAGACTGGCATGCTGTCATCCCTTCTTACCTTACTCAGGAACTTTTACAGCTATCTACTCGGTTATCTAGTTCAGATTTCCTTTTATAGTGGCTTCACATAAGGTTGGGACAGTACAATTATATCTAACTCCATTGTGCACAAGCATCGGTAATATTTTTTAAAAAATATTTTTCCTGTAAATTTCACACAGACCTTGAAATCTTGTCAATTTTCAGTTGTTTCTAAAGACTGTCAAAATGACCTTGAATTTCTTTCTAACACTATGGCTAGTGAGAACTTTTATTACTATGCTTAAGTTTCAGCAGCACATCCACTGGTGTATAAAAATGCTTTTTACATCATTTACAAGAGATGGAGATCTGAAGCCTCAGACTAGAAGGAATAATCTTACATGCAGGTAAAAAGATGTATGCAGCTAGTCTGGACTCAGAAGTTTACCCCACTGGGAGCAACTGTACTGTCAGCAAGCCACACATGCATGATGAATGAGACAGTAAAAAAGTGCTTATGGAAGTGTGATGACAGTTCTGTGTCCATAAGACATCCATCCCCAATTTACACTTGTGCATCTGTTATATATTTTGGTATTGTTTCTTCTTCAGCTTCAAGTTATTTAAGAAGGTGAGAATATATGCCCAAAAGGCCATAAAGACAGAAAACTAAGCAGAGGCCATAAGGCGACAACTTGAGTGACTAGAAAGATTGATCATCAGGAAGAGCAGAAAGTATTGTAAATACCCTAGAAGACTCCACAGAGAATGAAGGCAGCTCTGCCTTTCACTCTTGCATTATGTCAAGAGTGAATTATGTTTTCCTCCTTATTGTGCATCCCCTCCAACTCTGTGCCCAATCTGCTCTTCTCACAGAGCAGAGACTTGTGATTTTCTGAAGTGTAGCTGCCTCCTCTCCAATATGCAACGTTTTTTTCTTTTCCTCTATTTCCAAGACTGGCAAAATAAAGAGATAGTCAGTTTTCAGCAAGTCTATTTCCTCAGCTAGATCAGGCAGGTGCAAACGGGAATAGAAGGCCAAGAAAAAATTCAGCAAAACCCCCCCCAACAACCAAACCACAAAGGAAAGTTTTTCAATACCCTACGTGTTATTATGCAGCACTTCATGCTGGTTATACAAATTCATGAATTTTACTGGCAAAGCTTGAGTCTAAATGGTTACAGCACTCAATGCTCTACTACTCTTAGGTCAGCATGACCTGTTCCTTGCATACAAATGAGTGAGTATCTAGCCCAGTGCCTGGGTGAGCTGTTTTCTGTTTTATTCTTTGAAGATAGCGAATACGCAAAGCATAACATCCAGGACCATGCTATAAAGTTTATCTGAAGCAACTGGAAAAAAGCCCTGGTCTCCAGAGGTTAAACAGAAAATTCTACAAGAAATAAACAAGTAGATCAAATGATATAGATGAAGGGAGATCAAAAAGACAGAGCACATGACAATACCACAAACAACCCAACAAAATGACACTCTGGATACATGAATGTTTTACAATGTAAAGAACAGGAAGTTCGGTATACATTGTCCTTCCATGAAGACAATTTGCATGTAAGCCGTTCAGAACCACATACTTAGAGGAACTCAAAAGACTAGATGCATCACTACCTCAAACCAGAGGCTAGTTCTAGGTACAGTTGAACTCCAGTAGATGATAGGTAGCAACCTAAGGACAGAGAGCTGATGTAGCCACAGGTGGCCCAGAAACGACAGCTTTCTTGCATCTTAATTGTTTTTCTTTACTTCAGCAGTAAGTGTAGTGAAGTTTCCATGGCTCTGCTGGATCATGCTTATGCTGAGAAAATTGCACCACCTTGATCAGAACTAAGCTAAATGCTATACAAGGTAATTGTACTGTGCTAAAGAGTCAGACCCATTAAGTCAGTGTATAAACGAGTCAGCTGTTCAGACTTCTTCATGCTAAATAAAAGCAGCAGCGGTAAAATAAGATCCCTCCCTACAGCCCAGAAGGAGAAACTACTTAGGACCAATATTTAAGCATTTAGTTTTGTGGGACATGAAAATAAAAATAATAAAAAAAGAAAGGATGCGTTTTGGCAGCTTTTGCACTAGCTCTAAGGTGTTTGCAAAAGCTGACACTGCTTTAGGACAGCTTACCTACTGTAGCTGCTAAAAGGAAATCCAAAACTTTCCCACACATTTATTTACAGATAGGGGAAATTAAAATCAAATATAGCTTAAGAACATCCACCACTCTCACTGCAGCTGCTTCAAAGTCTTAATGCAAATGCATACCACATTGCCAGTTAATAGGAAGAGAAACTGGCAACTCTTTCATGCTGCATTCACTCTCTCCTTCTCGTGTTTGGCAGGGCTTCTCCTCTTCTGGAAAGCAAGCCACAATTCTCCATTGTTGTGCAGAAGCTGAAAATATAAACATCACCTTTTTCCTTCAACAGTTAAGAGAAGGCAGCAGAAAACACTAAGTACTGCCAACTGTGAGATGTAAAGCAAAGAATGATTCAAACAGTAAGATGATAGGACGGATGTGATGCTTATAGGAATAACAGAGGAAGAACTCTCCTACCGACATTAAAAAAGCTCCTTTTGGCATGTACTCTATAATGATTTGTTTGCTGATTTAAAAGAGTCTTCAGAACTGGACAGCCTATGGCCCATTGCAGAACCAGTATTTTCAGGGAAACTATACACTCAGTCAACACAAGTGTGAAATTTTTGCATGTATTTAAACCAACTTCAACATTATTCCTGACATGTGTCCGATATCCACCACTGTGACAGGAACACATGCTTTTAAGGCAGTAGAATTTTATGTGCAGGTGTTACCTATTAATTTCACAGCAAGTAAAAGTTTCCAAAGGCTATCTGTTTCAAAAATACTGTCAGATAATACAGTGATTGAATTCAGTACATATTCCCAACTTACATCTAAAATGCTCCAAGTACAGATACTAATTCTGCAAAAATACAACCTAGTATACCACAACCCACAAGAAGACCATCTTTCAATTTCTATAACCTATGAAACACACAGACGGCAATAGCCTTCAGGAAACTAAATGACAGTTTTGCAATAATGAAGTGTTAGACTAGGTCATGTTGAGAAAAACCATGCTTTAGATAAGTCAGCACCAGTTCCTCTGGTCACTCCTGGAACCTGGCAGCCAGATGTCTGAAGTTACACAGCCTCAGAGGGCTACCTGGCTTGGGAAGAAAAAGTGGGATTACTATGAGAAGTAAGCAACTGGTCTTTACAAAACAAAAAATGTTTTTTGTCTTAAAAAGAAAAAGCATATCACATCACTGGTTTTGTCCCACGTATAAAGTTAAAAGAAATGAAAATTTTTGACTTCTTTGAAGCCTACAATAATGGAAATACAAGGGCAATGTAGGATGACTGTGGTTGATTGCCTGAATGGAAAGGCATAGTGTGAAACTTGGCCCATTTTTTTTTTTTTCTTCCAAACACAATCTTCCAACTAGGATCTTCTGGAGAAGGCAGACAGTAGAAACTGAACTAACTATAACAACCTTGCTAAGTGAGCTACAGAACATGACCTTAATGTCTGAACACAGCATTGTGCATGTGTTCTCCCTGCAAAAGTTAGAAAAACAAGAAATGAGATTCTTCTCAAAGAAGTGAGGAAGCAGTCTCCATCTTGGATATTAACAATATCAAACAAAATTTATGATATAGCTTGGATTTCAGTATTTAAAGAGTTTTAGCATAGCATACATCTGATTCATCTCATGTATACATGCAAGAAAACTTCAAAATATTTCACCTGAGCTAAACAAGATAAAGTTTTGCAGTTTCACTATGTTGGCAAGTTGTCTCTCTCTAGAACTGGAAAAGTTTTTCTCCTCACACTTAGCGTGGACTAGCAGGTAGTTTTTTCCCTTGTTTCCTTACAGTTCCTCCTAGAGCCACTCGGCAAATTAGCACAACAGTCATGCTAGACAAAAAATAATACATACAGAGCACCTTCTATTGACAGATGTGCATTTTGCCCTTATGTAAGAAAAGTGATTGTCAAGGAAACTCATTTTTGCTGCCTTTTTTAACCTATGTGTAAGGGGAGATTTGGTGGTTCCCAGTGACACATTCACCATTAGTTGAATCGAAAGTGACTCTGTGATTGGAACAGTTCACAGGGACAAGATAGCTTGTGCTGGATAAGATTTTGACTGAAATTTCTCAGACTATTTTACACGATGAAGTTGCTGCCGTATCTGTAACTCACTCCTAGTGCCACAAGTTTTTCATAGTATGCTCAGCAAAACAGCACAGATTTTCTAAACTTAAGCTTCCTCATAGTCGTTGACATTCTGAGAGAATGAGATTAATGTTTCATATGAAAAAAAAAAAAGTGAAGTATTTGACAAGAAAGAACAAAGCAAAATCAGTATTTTGTTTCAAGGAATTGGGTTACTCATCCCCTCAATGCTAAGATTTCCTTAATTTTAGGTACTCATCTTTAAGTAAAACACAGAAAACAAGGCTGCAACATATTTTTTAAAACAAGGCCATTTATTGCTTAGAAAAGTTTTACTTTAATTTTAAAAAGCTATTTAGAAAGAAATTAATGGCAATGGTTGGTTTAGTAAATAATTATGTGGAAAACATGTCTCATTAGAACAGTGTCGGTTTTTTAGAGCTAGTTTAAACAGCAGTGGCAATATGCTGATCTCACTCAAATCAATACATGTTCCCTAGGGAACGTCCCAAAGTTAGGATTTCATCTAGACTTCCAACCCTTTGCAAGGTTAAGGACCTGTTCTTTACTGTTTGTCACTTGGGATGTGTGACTGCTCATTTTCAAAGAAACAGCTTGTCTGTTTAAGGACATCTATATATGCTTGTTGTCTGTTTGCTTGTTTAAATGTGGCCATTCTCAGATGACTGCTTAGGACTATCTACTGAGCTCACCCTACGTGGAATCCAGTTGAAGCCAAACGATTCCCAATCGAATCAGTTTAACCCAAAGCCGATGATTCAGTTCTGGCTGACCAAGGTAACAGTCTTTCTTCCCCTGCAATGTTTTAGCAAAGGGTGTGGGGGTTAGTGGAAGAGAAGAAGAAGATCAGAACCTTGTGAGCATTCTCAAAGTGTGAATGTACAATACTATTTTAATCAAACAGCTTATATTTAAAATATAAGGCAGTAACCACAGGGAAAGAAACAGCCTAATATAATCTCTTTGCTGTCTCCATGAAGATTGACTGTGACTTAAAATAGCTGGAGGTTAATAACACTGTAAATCTTTCTGAAAGAGATTTCAGTTGCATTCAGAAAAATCAGCATATCATGGATCTGACAGAAATTACAGACTTTCAGGCTATGTTAGAATAATTAAATAATTTATTATACCCAAAGTTATAAGACTTGACCTTACAAGCAACCCCTCCCTGAGCCACCTTGTCCCCAAGAAAATCTTTAACCAGTTGATCAAGACCATTTTATCCTCCAAACTGTTTTTTTCTCCTGGAATAGCTTTAAGTTACTGGAACATTTTCCATTAATGCGTGAGAGTGAATAATTTCTGTGTGCAGAATTTTATAGATGAATCAAAATTCATCTACACTATTTATAATAATTGGAAAAAACATGGTGACTTTTCACTATAAAAGCACTTCTTATTTTTGCTAGGGCGCTTAACCTAACCATACTTAAGAATGACATCAACTTTGGACCTACTTGTGCATTGTGTACATCGTTACTCACATATGAGAAATAAGCTCCTCAGAGGAGTCATGGTTAAAGGCATGAATTAGACTCAAATATGTTTAATGAATGACACATTTCTACATGTGGAATACGCCAATAATGTACAACTGAAGAAAGGCTAGAAGCTCTGCCTATAAAGTATTTCTCTTGCATTGAATTAACAATAAGCACCGTTACCTCAATGCAAAAATAACTAGAGGGTGAGCCAGAGCCTGCGTGATTAGAAGGGTGTAAAGATTCCTTCAGAAATGAGATCCTCAGACTCTCCCAACTGGATTTTACACTTCCTCTGTATGATGCTTGGGATATTCACCCACAGTGTTTTTGCAGTTCCCCTTCTGAAAAAGATGGGGAGGGGGGGATGGGAAGATACATTTGAAGATGTTATGATGTGCATAAGAAATACAGATAGAAAATAAAGATCTAATTCACTGCAGGTTCCCCCCCAAGTACTTCAGACTAAACTAGACTAACTCAAACACATATTACCTAACTATATATATTTTTAAAGAAACGAAGTAATTTCCAAACCCTTTATTGTACGTTAAAATTATGTAGTTCAATTAAAAAAGGATTTGAGGCTTATAACTCAAAGTCTTATAAAATATGTAAAATATCATTATAACAGTACTGAAACATCAGCTGGACTAATAAAATCAATATGCTTGCACATTCAACTTTATTTACTAGTAAATAATAAATGGAACACCTACCTGTGGATGCTCTTATAGCAGTTTCTAAAGAAGAAGAAACTTTCATTGTAAAGCTGAGTTGGTAGAAACTTGAAAAGTAATTTAATGATTGACTGAAATGGTGTAAAAATTGGCAGAAGTATTTCACAGTAATAAGTTAAAACACACTTAAAAACTATTGGTTGAAATCATACTGAAGTCTGACATTTTATGGCACTCTTCAGAACTTAAAGATATACCTAATTTTTTGGTACACTCAATATCTTTGTTTCCTATTTTAAAGTTTTCAAAAAGGAGAAAACAAACTTGGAATGAAAACAATATAGGGAAATGCATGTGAGGAGAGCTCATGCCGAGTGAACTTTTATACACAAAAATGTTGACAAAAAGAGAGGCTGGTAAAATTCAAAGTAGAAACAACATATAGCAGAATACTAACTCTTAATCCCATGCAAATCTTCTCCACACTTCTGGGCAGGTAAAAAGAATACACTAAGATTACAGAAAAGAGTGAATTTTTACACACTTCCACACACTATACTTACAGTATTTTGATAGGTGTGACCTGACTTTACAAGCTGAGTACTGAGGAGTCATCAGTTGTACAAATGCTAGCCTTAACCTTTTGCTTGGACTCCCACAACTGTTTTTTCTTGTCTTTTAATTACCTACTTATTTCTGGTCATTGATTTTCTAAATACAAAGCAGATATAAGGCCTAAACTGCAAGTCTTGTATTAAACAGTTAATACTAGCATTTTAAGCCTCTACAAACCTTCTCAGTTCTCTTAACTCCCTCTGATTTTTTTTCCACCATGCTACAGTTAACTCTGAAATCTACCACACAGCAAAAAACTCAGAAATGTAGATGAAAAACAGTGAGAGACTTGATGTGTAACAGAAAAATCGTTGTGAATTATCTAAGTTGATAATTCTTCAAAAATCAATAAGAGAAAAATGTTACTCTTTTTAAGTGTCATATTACAACAATGTTTTGCTGAAAACTGTTGTCTGCATCCAATTTAGGAAGGCATCTGCTCATGTTTGCTTATAACAAAAGGGTAGTTGACTTAATGAATTATTTACAGGTGTGCAATATGGCAACAGTATCATTATGAACTCTCTTCTAAGATCTCCTCTGGCTGCTCCTGGCAGGGTGTCAATTTGCTTGTTTTTATGGTAGGTGCATGAAATTATGGAGCTCTTCTCTGAAATTAGATTCTGCTATTCTGCTCGCTAAATGTTAGCAGAGTCCATGAACAAACCAAATCACCACTACACCTCTGGTAAAAGTACAGCGTTCACACAGTTTTAAACCAAAATTTTTGAAGTAGACATGCAGATATTAACCACAAATAGGTGGTTTCCTAAAGCTACCAAGTTTTAGAAAGTATTCTTGATAGTAACAGGAGCTTGTCAGTAGCTTTTAAGAGGAGTCTTTTAAACACAAAGACATTTTTTCATGAATTTTCTTTATTCTGCATCAGAATATTAATCACACCAACATTACTGAATTACAGAAGCCAGAGGAAGAAAACTATTTGCCAACAAGGATCTAGAAGTACAAGGACTTTTTCTGAGCAGCAATGCATACAACTTTCCAACTGCTTGGGCTATTGAAGCATGAAGACCCTAGGTTTGCAAAGTTTAGAGAGGCCACCCTACCACTTCATTCCAACAAATAAGGTAGGTAAAAGAGGACTTAATGAAAATACCCCACACTTGCATGAACCCATTGAGCAGTTGCTAATAGATCACTATAAGAATAGAAAAGAGAAATCAAGTGGGGATTCCCCAAAGCCCTGCTCCCAAACTCATACTATTTCAGTCACTAATGACCTAATGGAGTAGCACATAATTATTACATCTGAAGATGACACCAGGTTAAAAGCAGTTTCAAGTGCTAGAGGGCAACTTTAGAATGCAAAATTATCTTGACAGACTAGATAAATAACCAGGAGAAAAAAAAGAAAAAGAAAAAAGAAAGAAAAAAGAGAAGGATTAAAGAACATTATTCTTGTCCTTTGGTAGGAACAATCAGTCACTCAAATGTGTGACAGGGAACAACTGCTCAGCGGCGGTACTGCATGAAAGGATCTGCAGGTTATGCTTAATCATAAGTAGAATATGAATCTATAGCATTCTCTCACTGCAAGGAAGACACAAATTATCAGGATGTACAAACTCTAGCATGACTATAAGCAAGTGAAGCAACATCTTTGCTGAGAGCTGATACTGTCTTAGCTCTTTTTACCTCCAGGAAAGATGATTTTTTTAATGTGTCTCCAACTGATCTGTAAGAGAAGACTAAAAACCCGGGCCCATGAAGACTGAATTAACTGTACTACTTTATCCTGAGGAATAAAAGGTGGAGAAGGAGAGCCCAGACCTTCAAACCTTTGCATACTGGAGTAGTTTTCATGCACAGGAATAATCTAGTTTAAAATCAATGTTCCATCTATTCAGTTAACTTCAACAACTTCAGTGGTAATTCTTGACCTATTAGTTATCAGATTAGAAATAAGCATGCATTATAACAGACATATAATTGAGCCTCTTAGGCACTCATCTGAGGAGACAACAGGCTAGAGATTGCCAAAACCTAGTGTTTACATACTGCTTAGTACATTGTACACAGATATTAAACACCAACTATCAAAAAGTCACTTTGCTCATTTGATGGCAAAGCTGTTTGCTCAGAACTTCTAATACAATGATATGATATAGGAGACACTGTGTCATCTTTCCTTAAAAGCTGCTTTGCAGCAAGACACCTCACATGGGGAGGAGAAGGAAAAGAAAAAAAAAAAGAAAGAAGAAGGAAGGAAAAAATATGTGAAGAAACCTAATTTATTTTATAAGCCTAGAAAGCATGGAAGCCCTATTGTTTTCAAGTGCACCTGATTCTAATTGGTTTAATAAACACTGTGGTTTTACAAATTACCTTTGTGTGTTCAGCTGGGGTGATAAATTGGTGTTCCATTTTTACACAGACCCCATTCATCTCATTTGTGCTCAATGTCACTTGTTTTCTGACCCAAGCAGTATGCTTTTTTCTCTTTGGTTTCAGTCTTCTGGGAACTATAGTATTTCCAAAACAGGTCTAAAGTCACATGGAAAAGATTTCAGGGATGCTATCAACTCATTGTGTAATTGGTTAATCTGGCCAGGTTCTGGGTGACATTGTGTTCTCTGTGCTGAGGTCTTTTGTCTGCAGGGAGACAAGGACAGGAAGCTAGTACTTGTGTGTGTCTGGAATCCACAATGAACCATTTTCTCTGCATTTATTACACCCCAGTTATGTTCTATGAGAGAAACTGCAACTGTGCTTTTCCTTGGGGGGACAAAAAGCCTGTCAACTTGACAAGTCTATGATCAGTTTGAATAACATGTCAGTAAATGGGTATTTTTCAGAACTATGAGAGGACTTGAACTCTTTTAAGGGAGGCAGAGCTGAAAAACCACAGTGGAATATCCCAAAACACAGGAAGAGGCACCTGGTTATCCCTTATTATAGTCTCTAAGGAACGAACTTTAATGTTTATGTGCAGTGTTAACACTAGGAAGCTCCTAGTTCTGTTATTTAAAAAAAAAAATATTTTCCTCTGAAATCCTCTTACAGGAATCTTCCATTATCTGATTCAAAAGTGAGATATTCCACCCCTAATATTTACAACTTAAAAATTAACCAAGTACAGGTTTTAACTGTGCTATATAGTATGTTTACCATGCATATTTCCGTTATGTTCAAAAAACCTATTTGAACATAAACAGACCAGAGGCTTTTTAGCTTCACAGATGGGGAATGAGGCCAGCTCTGTTGGTCAGCTCTATTTCAGTACAAAGCAGGACAGAGTTCAGAACGCTCATAAACCTAGCAGGTAATTTTAGCTAATTTTCCAATCTTGTGAAGATGTGTTCCCCTTTGGCATGGCTGATACTGTCAGTTTGTGACAAGGGTAGGTAGATTGTAGGTTGGACTCAATTCATTAAGTGGAAATCTGGCTCATGCAGCTTTCAGCAGTTCCAGACTTTCTGCTTAGCTACAGACAGTGTAATCCGTCTTCCCCTTACAACATCACTAAACTGGTGTTTGAAAAATACATCGTATATAGAGGAAGAAGGAATAAAGAGAACTATTTAAGAATAACAAATTAAATTATCTTTATAGTTAAGAGTGCAGCGCTGCACTTCATGTGCTGTTGTAGTCTTAAAGACATTCCTTTTTGTACTCTTCCAGCGGTATGCTTGTCTACACTGCCAGCATCCCAGGATGACCATCAAGCACAGGCAATATGAACATCTGGGGTGTCTGACAGGGGTAAGTGCAGAGGTAAGTGACAGCACATAAGCTACTTAGTAGCTTGATATCATTGCCTTCCCAAGGCTCAGCAAGGCTTTGCAGTCCCAGAGATGCCACTGCCTGTGTATAATGACTGCTATACTCCCTTTGCACTCTTGGCAGCTGTATTTCAGCAGTGTTTTTAGCCAACGCTTCTGCTGCCTTTATTTGTCTGTTCACATACATGGCAATATACCAGAGAACAAGCCTTGAACTCTTTCAGACTGTTTGGTCAACGTTATGCTATTTTCTTGATGAATATGCTGTCATAACTTGGTCTTCTTTAACAGGACAAATTAACAAATCTAGTTTTTTTAATATGAGGCAGGATAGAATGCATCCTGTGTCTTCTGTGTATTTTCATTTTGGAGCACAATGTCCGTCTTTCAGTTGTTTTTTCTCCCTTGTTCCCATCCCAGCTCCTGTTTTGAAATTTCCACTGGAAAAAACAAAAACACTTCATGTTTTGAAGAAGCCAAATGTCCCGAAGGTTATGGAAGAAGGAAACATTAAAATATCGAATCCATTGTTTTCTTAAGTAAACTTAAATCTTGCCTGCTCCTGTCTCAGGCACTTACTCCTGTGACATGTGAGCTGTGGCACCAATGCTGTGGCTACAGAGGGCACAGGAGTTTTGGGAGATGAGGTGGCAGTGCCTCTCAGCAGGCACCATGCTTGCTGTCACTTGGTTGCTGGTGGGAGCTGCCTGTACCTTGCAGACCCTCTCCGACACCACTGCCACTGTACTCAGCCCTGGTGCAAACAGCCATCTGGAGCTGGGAATTTTCACTTAATCTACTGTCAAACAAACTTCTGGCCACTGGTTCAGGTGTTGAAGGAAAATCAGATGTAAGCACTTACACACATGCACTGAGGTGAACAACGGTCCTCTCCTATCCCCACTCTCAGGTCCCCTTGTTTTCACAGGTTGTAGGGTTCTCCATGGCCTCAGTCCCTTGGGGGTGTCCTTGTCCTGGCGTGTGTGTCCAATGGCCGCAGTCCCTCAAGGGCACCTGAATCCCTTTAGCATATTGTGCATCTTCAGCCTTGGCAGCTGGGGATTACTTAAACACATCTTATCACGGTCTGCTTGTGCTTTTCCGACTGACACAGCCAGGGCTCAGGATAGGTTTTCTTTCCAGTGCTGTTTCTGTTGGTGGCAGTGGAAGCTGCAGCCAGCTGCCATGGGGCCACAGGGGGCCATGGCCTCCTCCCACACCCTGCACTGCTGCAACCCCCACCACTTAAACTTTGTCACTCCTACCAATACAAGCCTTGAGGGAACCCGTCCTGTGTCTCACCAGGAGAAGAAAAGAAAAAACACGGCTGATTTAATCCCTCAGCAGCCGTGTTCTCTGTTTTCCTCCTGCCTTGTGTTTCCTGGGTGACCTTGTAATGGTGGCTGAGGGCCTCTCTGGCCATGGTCCTTGCATGCAATACAAGTTCCCAGGCAAATAAATAAATAAAACTGTGCTTCCCTAACTCACGTAGGTGTTCTGAAGATGAGTGCACCCATGGGGATATCTGACACAAGCACAGGTTGGTACAAGGAGGACAGATGAGCTCTGCTGTTCATCCCCATGGGAGAAGGCAGGGATCCCTGACATGAGAGTCCCTTGCACAAATCCTAAAACTGGCACAAACCCAGGGCGTGGACTCCTTGTTTGCAAACTGAAACCAGACCCAACACATGCTGTTGTTCTATCTGCCATTAATTATGGCATTAGACATTTCTCAGAAGTCTTTGGGAAAGTGCATTGGAAAGGCTGCCATAGCCCTGAGCTGTCTTTTGTCAGGGTATCCATCTTAACATCCTTACTTTGACATGATGTGGACAAAATTACTAACAGCAGCTAATGTTTTGACAGCTGTGTTTATATTTATTAAGTTGGTAAGGTCAGAAGCTGCAGATACAACCAGGTCCCAAAGATGCACAAATAGAGGAGGACATATTATCACCAACAAAGAAATGCAAAGGGAAATAACTATATCATGGATGTGAAGAAAGTAAGTTAATAAATAAAGCACAAGTAAATTATGAAGCAAAGTTCTGTATGCTTCATATGTACTTCTGTACAGAGCTATATGATAATTAAAAAAAAGTTAAATTATGCATCTCTAGATGCTAATGCCCCTCAGTTGACCTAACAATTGCTTGTAGATGAAATTTAATGAGCGAGTGTTCTGAAGTCAATTGAAAAGGAAGAGAAGTTCAGAGTATTTGTGTGACATGGTGATGAAGCTGGAGAAAGCATGATGTTGTTTGTGGCACGTGACTTAGAATGAAGGATTGTCATAGAGGAGTGCAATAAAAGAGAGGTGGTGGGAAATAAGGGAGAATAAGCACCAGAGAAGAAATTGGAGAAATTAAAGAGTGCAGGAAGAAGTTGTAACAATTAGTGTGGATGAACATCTGGCATCACTTTTCTATGAAGAAAACATTACATGCTAAATATACTGTCAACTAGATGTCACAAAGATTTTTAAAAAGTCATCTACCTTCTGAATTAATTACGAGTCACTTATGATTGAGAATAATTTCATTAAGATTGTTCTCAGAAATAGTCTGATATTATTTCTGTTCTTTGGATATTTGTGAGAAAGTATCTTCTGCAATACATGCATAAAGAAATAATTTTCACAATTTTTTCCAGACCGAAATTAGCTTTCTACAAATATTTTACCAGAAATATCTACTACACAAATATATGCATAGTCTGCTTGCAAAGGAGGTCAGGTCTGTGTCATGCCTTTTTGAAATTCAGATGCAAGAATACTCAAATAACAGAACAGTTCTTGTAATTTTGATAATCTGAAATAGTCACAAAGATAATAAATCATTTCAGTATAAAAGGCCCATAGATATTACCAGGATGCCTTCTCTGCCATTGTTTTAATGTGGACTATTTTTTTCCTATATTTTCTGTGAATCAGACCATGATAAAAGCAAAAAGGAAATGAATGATGAGGCTGATAGACGAGGCCATGGATCCTCAAAGGTTGTTTTTTAAGAAAGAGGGAAATTCAATTTATGGACGAAATTGTATGATGTCAGAAATATTTAGGCATAATAATTATTTTATAATCACTACTACATTTCTAAAATTTCTTGTAATTCCTTTTGTTAGCTCAAGTCATTATATGATATAAGACATAATCAATGAAATAAACTATGAAATAAATATGACTTAAAGACAAATTGCCATATTTTATTCTTTGAGGAGAAAAAAAAGGAGAGGGAGGAAGAGGAAGAGCTCAAGAAAGGAATTGCTGTTAATGACAAAATCTTCCATATTATTACTCTTAGTGATCACTGCATGTAAATGTATCTGCTACTTAAAAAGCAGTGCCAGAGGTTTTAAATCATAAGAACTGTCCAGACATCAGTGAAGCCGATATCATATAGCTTGTTATGATTTTACTACTTTCCCAATTAACATTATAATTTTGTAAGATTCCAGATCTCTTTTCACATATCTATTCTCCAAACACATATTTTAGTAAGCCTACTCATAGAATCAGATAGTATTCACATAGTACATTGGTTTCAGCTTCCTGTACTAAATATGCCACATGAATACTAATTATTAGTACACAACAATTATAAAATTTATTGCAGAGCAATGTACTTCATGCATTCTGCTTCCACTGTGATGAAGGTCATATCAAGAGAGAGAAATAACTGTTCAGACATTCTCAGAAGTTGACAAATTAAAAAAAAAAATCCTCAAAATCGTTAAATTAAATTAAATCTGTGACAATATTCAAAACACAGAAGCTTCTGGCACTGAGCAAATGTACTGTACATACTAAACCAGTGTTATGGAATGGAGCTACACTGCCTGGAGTCCTCCTAAGAATGTGTTACAGTAATCAGCCCTGTAGGTAAAATACCATGCAGTGCTGTTGCGAATTAGTCTTGGGATAAATAGAAACGTGGTCTGTGTAAACGGCACTGCTTAAAGAAGTGCTCTTGCTGTGTTGAATACATTGCTTTTCAGGGAAATAGTGTGGTCAGATGTGACATCAAGGTTATTAGCCCCCCTCAGGAACAGCTAAGTTAACAGTGAGAAAAATTGTTTGCAATGATCTAGTACAAACATTATTCCCCATGGTTTGCAGCCAGGCTGCTCATGTAAAATGTATTGTGAATACAGAAAAGGTTATACAGCTTCTTCCTAAGAATGTTAAAGTGTTTATATTAATGGATTTTTTTTTTCATTTCAATGTAAAAATAATTAATATCATGTTCAAATTGCCTATTGAGGTAAAGAAACATGAGTGACAGCAATTGACTTAGATACCTGTTTTCTGTCCTGTTACCAAATGCTCATATTCTCAAAGGAATCATTGTAGTAAATGGTGTAAGAAAAATTAATATGTCCAAACCAGAGACAAGGCTGGAACCAGGAGACTGATTAAATATCTTTATATCAATAATGTTGCACAATAGCTTACAATAAATGCAGGATTATTCTGATTAATTCATTAGGTAGCATCATGGCTTTATCTAGGCTTCAGTGGTCAAGAACAGGATAGACAACTGTATACAATCATAAAAACTATAAAAAAATCATAAAAACTATAGTCTGTACTCTGTTCAGGAAAGGTTTGCACCAGCCCACAGGTATTAGTAGAACAAAATAGAAGAGCATAACCTTGAATTTGGGGCTGTGGAGAAAGGAAGAGTGTGATGAAAAGAATGTCTGTCTTACCAGAGAGTAAGAATAAAGTCTTGCTCTCAAGATGTAAAGACAGGAATTTTTGAAATCCTGCTCCATCCTTCCTGAACATATGGAACAACGAAACACCTTTTCATTTTTTCCAGAAAGAAAAGATAATGTTCTTTCTATATTTCAGGTCAACAGTTCATGAAATTTCACAGTGGAACAGACATTGTGACACAGAAACTAGTCATGTCAGTCTTTGGGCAAGTTTTGTTAGAAATGCTCCATCACACCTCTCCAATTTGGAGGATCAAAAGACAGGAGTAGTCAAGTTTTGATGATTCTGCTCAGTGGAAGGATTCCACTGCTCTCTATATCATATGGTCCTGCTCATATAACTCACAGCTGATGTCAGTTACTTCACTGACAATTTTTTCATGTTTTGAAGATCAGAAAAGTCAATTGGGGTAACTCAGTCAGAGTGTGCTAATAAAAGGTACTACGAAATATTTTGGTTATTGCACAAACTGGTGAACGTTTTTTATCCTGACAATTTTGTAATTAATTAGCTGTAACATATAGAGTTATATATATATAAAATATTTCTTAAAGAAAGTTTCACTATTTTAGAACTGTCAGACAGCTTTGCTCCTTCAAGAGTTCCAGGCCAGTTTTGCAGATTCAAGTGATTCAAATTCTTCAGGAAAAATGTGGTTATGTTTTAACCACATTTTTTATGTTTTAACTTCAGCTAATCTCACCTGCCAGCAAGTTGAGTTGTGTTTCTGTCGCAAAAGAACCAAAGTAGACGTTATCAACATTTTGTTCATATTCTGAACTGCAGAACTATGAATCTTTTCTTTAGCAGAGCCCTTATGTTTTCATATTTTCCAGTATGTCCTGCCCTATCCCCCTAAAAACCCCACGAACTTGCTGGAAGAAGAAAGATCAAAACAACAGCTTGTTTTGGTGTCCTTCTTACAACCACTTTGGAGATATTTAACAGCTGTCTAGGTATGGTCCCGGGTAACCTGCTACGCCTGACTCTTCTTCAGCAGGTGGATTGGACCAAATAACCTCAGAAAAGTCTCTTCCAACTTCAACTATTGTGTGATTTTGTAACTTCAGAGCATGGGTCACTCAATGGAATACTTATGTGATAAAGACCGTGCAGCTACTGCATACAAAAGAGCCCAAGTTGAAGTAGACATGCCAGCAAAATGGTGTCACTTCCATCAGGACAGATGGATCCGCAAGCTGTGACCAGCTGTGTGATAATACAACAAACTAACCATAGGTAAAGCAGGACTACTCCAGACAAGTTTTGTAATGTTTATCAGTCAGACCTGGATTTTTGTTTGCTCTTTTAAAAGAAAGATGTTTTGTGTACTTTATCTCTTCCATTCTGTGCTGTGAAGGCTGCTATGTTATTACAAACCAATGTTAAGGATGATAGGAGAAGTCTACAACATGTAAGAGAGGTGTGGGGGTGAGGGCAAGATTTTTCAGTGATGATGAGTGAGTTCCACAATGTTGCAGCTTTTATCTGCCCTCTTCAACTTCCTAATTTCTCCTTAAAACATACATTACATACATTAGCTTTCTCTTTATGACTTTGTTTTACTGTTTGTTTATGTGGAATTTGACAAAGCACTGTGATGCTCATGGCTACTAAATAAATCAATCAATAAAAAACAATAAAAATAGATCCATATTTTTTTAAAAAGAATTAAGCAACAGTATCATAATGCATATCATACCTTGATATAGCAGTGTATAATCACAAAGAAAAATCTTTATCATTTCATATTTCTGATTTCACTGAAGTTTCTGATATCATTGACATGCCCAACATATGACAAAAATTTGAGATGGAAGTTATATGTTTGTCCCCTTTTCCTCTGGTGAGCAAAACCAGAAAATGTTACCGTATTAATAAATGTATTTGTGCTTCAAATTCTTCTCTTCATGGAACTGAGAATTTTGAACACCAAAAAAATAATTGCATTGTTCCCTCAGATTAGGTCTGTGTCTTTGAAATACACTGTGTTAGAATGTTAATTGAGTTTGACATAAGGATATAAAATGCATCATGCCACTCAACTTACCAGCAGTGAAACTGATTACCAATTATAATCATTCTCTGCATGGTGACAGCATACCAAGATGGAGATGTTGAATATTTCAGTTTGCAATATTATCTGGGTTGTTTAAAATACCGACTCGTGTCCTGAAACCAATAGAGGTAATTGGTATGCATGTAAGAACTGGCAGGCTGAGCACATCACTTATTTATAGAGTCTTTTGATGTAACTGTGGAAAAAAAAATGTTAATAAAACATGGTTCAAAGGAAAATTTACACTCACCATTATAATATGACATAAAGTACAAATTATTGTACCTAAATAACTGTTTTCTAGTGAATAGTGTTCCTTCTTCCTTTTATTGAACTAGTCCACTGAAACCTAACAGAAAGGGGGAGGGGAACACAAAGAACAAGAAGGCTATTAACTCTTCATTTTGTGATGCAGCTATCTGGAAATTAAGATACATACACGAGACAAAGAGTGGAAAATCACTGGGTATGTCATTGCTTTCATAACCTTCTTATTTGCTCTGCAAATTGGTTTATGGTCCTCTTAGGGCACGTTCATCAACAAACTCCATGTCAAGAATTGATGTGAAGCTTGAAATGGACCAGAAAACAGGATACAGGAAGTAACACAGTGACCTTAGTTGAAAGGCACCAAGCCAGTTAAATTAGCCTTCACAAAAGTCCTACTTCAAGGACAGGAGCAATCCAAATTTCTCTTCAAACAGGAAGACAAATGCAAAATCTTAATATTTACAGAATGCTTTGTTTTTGTCAGAACTAGTTGTAAATCCTACAGGATCTATGCAGAATCAAGCTTTGTATCAGAGGCATGAAACACATAGAGCTTCTGGTCACCAGATAAGAAGTGAAGAGACACAATATTAGCAAACGCTGGTAAAAAGCAGTTTCATTAGACTCAGGATTTATTTCCTGTGGAGTCAGGGAAATCTTTAAAGCTGGGACAAAGGAAAAAAGGGAGGTCAGAGAGTCCAGGTCATTTCATGGAGGTTAGATATTTTGATACTGTGAAACATTTACTGAGAAATCCCACTTAATCTTGTCATTAGTGACTGAATTGTTATGTTCATGCCTTAGTGGTGGCAAATTAAAGTTGACCAAGCACTGACCACTGTCATTTCCATAAAGCTGACCATCTGCATTTTGTGCTTTTAAATGTTTCACTGTGCAACCTTAATGTTCTGGGCACATATATTTAAGGAAATGTTAGCAATTCATGTGACCTCCATAGCAAACTAGTGATGTCTTTTGGTCTTTAATATTTGTCCTGTGATGTCTGTCCATTGTGGCAATGAAAACTTCCCACAAGCCCAGAGATTACTCAGTAACATCTCTGGAAAGGCCCTTAACACCTCAGTAATCTTGCCTTACAGTGATGGAGATGTTAGTAAAAATAACTAAAAGCTAAACAATTAATGAATACTTACAAGTGAGTTCCACACCCAGGCAGTCTCCTTAATGTAATTTAAAGCTTTCAGTTTTATGTGGCATGGAAGGCTACATATGTCCACCAAATGCACTAATTAATCTTGTGGCTTGTCTGCAGAACTGAACGTGAAGATGAACACGAAGATCTTCCTGATTTCATTTTGGTTCTATGGAATATCTAGGTTCACTTTTCAAGTCCAATTTAAGGATTAAAGTGCTTGAAATGAAATGCTTCTTTACAAGAACAGCCTCTTGAGACTATAATTTTGCTGGAGCAGTATTTAATTACTTATATTTGCATGATTAGAGCATGAAGAGAAATATGGCAGTAAAATGTGGGTAAGGCCAAATTCCCTGCAAGTCAACTACTATGAAGATTGTAAGTCCTGAAGGAAATATGATGGATTGAGGTGGACAGCAAAAAAAAAAAAAAAAAAAAAAAGAAAAAATTGTTAAACAGTGTGTGTTGTTGGGCTAGCCAAATTCGTGTTTTATTCGTACAACACATAATATAATGCTTGACTGTAGAGCATTATTTCCCTGGTACTAAAGTCCTCAATAGATATCAAGACAAAGCTGGATGCAAAAACACAGGATTGCACATACACCTTCCCCCAAGGAAGTTTTTGAAACTGTATTGAGGGATCAAGTGAAGGCTAGGCACGCTGCCAATAAAGAAGTTCACACATTGGCAGTTAGCGTCTCTTTCTGATCAGTCAGCAGGACCTACATGTATACACCAGCAGCTACTGCAGGAGTTAGTTGTAGAGGGGAGACATGGTACAGTGGTGGAGCATTGAAGCTAGGCCGTTGCTTACTTCTGCATCTGTAATTGGGGCACTCAAAATTAGTGAGTTATAACACTGTTTTGTTAATACCTGAAGTGAAACCATCTTTAAATTCAGAGGCAAAACTCCCATCAAACTCTATGAGAAGGGGAATTAGATACAATACTAGCACTTGTAATGATACTCATTTGGTATAGGTACTGTAACTCATTAGTAATTATTAGCAACAGGTATAGCTAGTACCTGTAACAAAAAAAGCCCGGTGAGCTTTTGAAACCATAATGTCGTTCAGTATTAATATGTTAACAACTGCAGTCATCACAATTCAAACTTAAAGAAGCTCTTTCTGTCTTATTTTCTTTCTGTTTCCTTTCCTTTTACGGCTCTTCACCAGTTTGCTGTGGGTTTTTTTTTCAATATTTGATGCCTTAATAAAGATGCTGCTGTCATTTCATCGACATCTTTCTTTTTTCTACAAATTAAAAGGACCAAATTGTACTTTACATTCTTTCAAAGATATTTTTGTGAATGAGTTGATCACCACAAGATATTTCCCTTTGTGCCAGTCATGGAAGCCTTCCTGACAAGGAAATGAGATTCAGCATTGCTAATGTAAAGATAAAAATAGTAGTAGAGGTTTCTCAGTATCTATTTTGCCCCCATTTCTATGTGATACAGAATACATATAAAGTATCAAGAAATCAGAGATTATGTCTACAAAGCTCCTGACGAGAGGAGTGGCTGTGAGCACAATGTGCTCTTGATCTTCCTGTGGGCTCTGCACATAGCCGCAGTGTCGCCTGCATAAGGAAGGCGAGTGCTGAAGGGCTGCCAGCAGGATGGCACTTGCAGCCTTGCTGCCTGTGAGGGCAGGAAATTTATTTTCTTCCTCTTCATGTGTACTTCTAACACCCTGGAAAACATGATGCAGACAAAGTGGGAAAGCTGAAGAAATTTCTCTCTGTACAAATGTATCTAATTAGTGGACACCTAACACTCTCCACTGCATATCCAGCTGGGTCCTTCATCTACTTCAAGTCTCTTTTCTTTATAGGGGAAGGAGAAAGAAGAGCCAGTGTGTCAGAAAGAGAGGAAAGCAAACACAAAAGGGAATTAATCCACAATTTTCTGAACTTTATGCACCTTTTGAGTGGTTGTGATCAGACTAGCCACTAGTTCCTGTTGGATGACACCTCCCTGTATGGACTCCTTACCTCTCATGTCCTAACATCCAAAAAGCTTCATGAGAAAAACCCTCTGGTAGCCATTCTCTTCTGACAAATCAGCTCATTTTTCTGTTTTACTGTGGATTATCTTTTCCTTCAGAACCAGCACAAACAGGTTTCTGAGTATGCTTTTAGGTTTAAATGTTGCTGTTGTAATGTCTTCTCTGCTGGCTATACAGATCTGTTTTTGCACAAATGTTGCTTTGCCCCTGAGATGTTATAACAAAACAGGCAAAACAAAACAGGCAACCTGCACCCCTGAGTAAGCAATTTAACCTCGGACAAGCAAATGATGAATTCTAGCCTATCTCATTCCATAAACTGAAAATAAAAATAGTAATGAAGTAGTCTGTAATAAAAAAGAAACAAATTACAAATATTAAACTATTGATTTTGAAGGACTGTAATTTTAGAGAGGTGCTTTCAATTCTGTCAGCATTATAGATCCTCAAAATGAATGGAGTCTATTCGAGGAACACTGCCTTCCAAAAAACCACCTCTCATTATCTGCAGTATTTTGGATAAAAACTAAGGTAGCACAAATGTTTAAACAGATGGCTCAATGATATGCCTTTTTTCTTTACTAATCATAGTTATTAAAGCAACCACTTTATTTTTTATTGTACTTTAAATGGGCATAGAAAATTTGAGTCTGATAATGACCTTTGTACATCATGCTGCAAATTGATTTTGATGACCTTTCACTCTCAGATAATTAGGCTTCATGCACATTCATCTTGTTGTCACATCACTGAGACTGCCTGCTGCACAGGGGCCTGCAAGTTCCCCCCTTACCAGCATGTTGTCTCTTACTCTCCATCACTGATTTGTTGCTGTTGGAGAACTCAGTGGTTTTTGTGTAAAAATTGCAATTGTAGTTTGGCTTCCCCTTAAATGTTAACACTTGTGAAATGTCAGATTTGGAGTGAAAATGATCCTTCATAATGGAAGGTTCAAAAAGATCACTTCTCAAATAGTCTACTCACTGCTGTGCCTACCTCAGGTTTATTTTCCCCTCAAAAATAGATCTAATTTGGAAGTTTGGTGATTCAGCTTAAATTCTCATTCAGTTCTCCACAAACTCAACGTACACAACATCATAATTACTGCAGAAAATACTATGATAGACTAGCAGAGGTCGATTTCCAGCTGGGAAAACACCCCAAATGTAATGACTAAAGGATAAAAACACAGCATATAGACAGAACACATGAGCGTAGCTGTCTTTAATTAAATGTTTTTCTATAGGCATTGGCCGCTCTAAAAGTAACTCCCTTCATATAGGGAAGCGCACATGCTACACAGAGACATACACTATGAGTATATCTTATAGAATCATAGAATCATAGAATCA
>NW_010141536.1:0-5354 GCF_000699245.1 Pterocles gutturalis | reverse complement strand
TCTCCCCAGTGGAGAACCAGCTGCCCCCACCCACAAAGCTATAAAAGGTGAAGCTTGACCGCCTACTCCCTGTCAACCCATCACTTACCCCATGCAAGGAATTTCTGCCTGAAGTTTCTGCCTGAAATGAAGATTTCTGCCTGAAGAGAAGACACGTGCTGGAACGAGGGATTGGTGATGTTCTGTCTCTCTATCTGTCTTTCTGCTCCCCTCTTTCTTAACTCTTCAACTCTTCTTACTCTGTCTTCTGCCTAATTTTTGCCTCCAGATAATGATTGAGCGGTATTTGGTGCTTGCTTAATGGATAAGTGATATCTGGTGATAACTGATAAGTGTGATTTGGTGCTTGACTCAGAGAAGCTGTTTCATGATGCTTTTGCAGTTGCTGAGGTAAATAAAATTGTGTTGTATTTTCCTTGAGTCATTGTCTGACTCCACCTAACTGGTGCTCCTTTTCGGGGAACCATAAAAAAACGTCTCTCGACTGCCCATTGTAGTGGGGCGAGACAAGGCTCTAGTCTGTCCACTGGCTGGGGAGCCTCAGAACCACCTCTGCCAGTCAGAAACACCCTCTCCTACCACGATAAGGGGGCATCTTGGGAAAATAAATTCGTACAGGTACGTACAGAAATCTCTTTTGCGTTAGTGCACCACGCGCACAGTGCAGAGAAAACTCTGGATAATTTCAACATCAGTGCCACGATCTCCACCCAGCCTAATCTAGTTTCCTGGTTGGGAGGGACACAGATTTGACATCTTTCTGTAAATCATTAGGACAATGGCTCTCGCTTGGTCTCAAGGACAGGCTGGAAGACAAGGAAGCAGGAAATAACTGCCAGACACTCTGGGATCCCATCCCTTAGCCTGGCAGCTGCTGGCATGCCCCCTCCAGTTGATACTACCCAGAAGTGAGGTCTCTGGACACCCCCTCTTCTCTGGCCAGTCCCTCCAGGACTGCCAATCTGTACCTGCACATGTGGGACAACACTGATCCCTGCTGGGGACAGCCTGCAGGTGGCACTCCTAAGGAGGTCACGGCCTGATGCTGCTCTGGGCTTTTGGACAAGCATACTGGATCAAAACAAGTGAGGAAGAGCAACATTTTCACTTGGACATGGTGGTATAGCATCCACAGGTTCTTCTCCTGCACCTTTGATGCTTCACTTGCACACTCCAAGTGAGAAAACGCCTCCTCTGGTTGGTGTCACTTCACTAATAAATCAGAGCAAACGAAGGGGAAAGAGAGTGGGAAATAGCCACACCTAATATCAGCACGCTTCGTTTCAGTGTTCAGATTAAACAGGAAACCCACGTGGTTAAAACTAGTAATGTGCTCTTCTTCAGAAAGAGCAGGCACCCCTGAGAAGAGGAACCATGTTCCTTTACTCGTTCCATCACACTAAAGAAATAAAACAAGGAGTATTCCATGTTATTGCATGATCCACCAGTTTGTTTACGGCTAAAGTGCTGTTACCGAGCTAGACATGCCATCCTCGCGCGATGGTATCTGCTCGCTTCTCAGCATGTGCTGCTCTCAGGAGCCGGCAGGCAGCGTCTTGTACGGATTGAGGATCCCTTTGGGGTCTAGCATGGCTTTGAAACGCTGCATTAGACACACTGCCTCATGGGGTTTGCTGTACTGAATGAACTGCTTTTTCTTGAAGCCCAGTCCGTGCTCTGCACTGATACTGCCGTTGCATCTCGCAGTCCACTCGTACACAAACGGCTCAATGGCATCCAGCAGGGAATGGCTGTAGGACTCTGCCGTGATGTTCAAGTGCAAGTTTCCGTCTCCTGGAAGAAAACATTGCAGAGGTGGGTCTGTACGAAAAGCTCAGTGGCCCTACAATAGCGTCTTGTTACTGTCTCCTCCACATACTCAGACAACGGTGCCTTTGTTAAGTCTACAAACTGAGAAAAAAGACAAAGTCACTGTCCTTGTACAAACATCAGGCCTCTCCGTGCACACACAATACAAACAGGATTGTTGGTTTTCCATGCTTTCAGTACAGTATTTGAGGAAGTTTTCTGAGTTAAGCTACTTTCAAATTCCCACTCCTGTGATTTTAAAATTCCAACAACTGTGCCGCATTAATTATTGTCCCACCACCGAGATGGCATGCCAAAGACTTCTCCAATGGTATTTCATAATGATCATTAGATTTTAATACAGCTCTTCATAATTTTCTCTCTCCCTATTATGTTTGTGCAACGTTCTAAGTGTACTTTGGGCACTGTGTCAACAGAAACAAAGGAAGTGGAACATTTTCTCCTTTTGCTACTTGCATGTGATGGTATTTGACTAAGCACATTCAGAAGACAAAACACACAAAGACAAACACAACTTACTCATTCTCACTCTGGAACTTCTTCCTTCATGCCAGCAAGCCCTCACAGCACACAGCTTAATCCTCAATACCAAGAGCCACCAGAGGCAGTCTGTGTTATGCAAACTTGTCTTTCCATGTCTTTCAAATAATCTCAAATCAAGCGTGCTGAGGAGTGTTCTATTCTGGTTTGTTTTTTTAACAGAACAGCTCTGCTAAGCTACAATTTACCTGTATGTAAAATCAAATTAGTTTCAAAAGCACTGTAACAAACATACCAGCCTTTCTGTGCATTATTTTTGTCACCCTCTGTTGGAGGGTTAATGGCTCAGACGTGACTGATTTCCAATATGACTAATCACTTTGGACAAGAAAGTGTTTATCTACCAAATGTGTCTAAATACATTAATCACATCGATGGTCCAATTAAACAATCTACATACTTAAATAGAAAGTACAGAGCAAGAAGATACAAATGACCAGTTCTGTGGCTTGCTGGCTAGCAAAGTGCCAATAATATATGGAATACAGTCTGAAGGCAATGAAATTCAAACATGAAGATCCTTATGCATCCTCCTCTTCTGACAGCTCTTGGCTCTTTGGTCTATGCCTCTCACTAATCTAAAAACAACTTCTAGGGTTGCACAGTGAAATCTGGCTCACAAAAGAGCAATCACGTCCTTTCCCAGCATCCACACTTACCCAAGTGGCCGTAGCCCACCACGTTTTTGGCACTCCGGCCCAGCCGAGCCCTCGTGTCAGTCACGAGATCATAGAGCTTTCCCACAGGGAGAGAGATGTCATATTTGTAGACGTAGCCATCGTGAGTGAGGGCCTCTGTGATCCTTTCCCGCAGGCTCCATAGCATCTGATGAGTCAAAGGTCAAAGAAATCCAAATAAACCAGGTACCTCTTGGGTTCCATGCTTTGTGGCACGGAGGGAAAAAGAGCCACGATTCTTTACATAGAACATCAACTTCTGATTTCCCTCAATACCCTCTGCCTCTTGGAAGCTAGTAATAACGCTTTCTTGGCAGCATTGTACAGCAAAGTGACCAACTCTTCAAGCTAGACAGTACCCCAGACAGAAAGAACACAGGCGTGGGCATTCTCTCCAAAACTGTTTTGGGTTTCCCAAGAAGCAGGGATGCACCTCCTCCAGTTTACTACTGCAAGGGCCGGTTTGAGATCTGGGACTGGAGGAAACACGGGTCAGTGTAAAAGATTCACGTTCACTGGGCAGACAAAAACCACTCTCCTCACACTAACACACTGTGTCCATCTCGCTCCCCGGGAGCGCAGTCTCTGGCTCTAACTCACTGCCCTGCTGGCCTGCAGGTATTTGCTCACTCCTGGCCTTGCTGACAACTCAGCTTCTAGTTTTGACAGTTTTTAGCTAGTTCGGGTCCTACCCCAGCAACTACTAAAAGATGTAATTAATTATTCAGATTTTTTAAAAAATAAAACATCCACTGAAACCCCAAATACTCATGCCTCCTGGGAAGAGTCACCAGTGGTACCTGTTCTCTCTTAAGTGTCCTTACTCAATATGCCAAATAAGAATCACAGAATTGTCGGCAAGTCCAACCATTAACCTAGCACTGACAAGTCCACCACTAAACCATGTCCCTAAGTGCCACATCTACGTGTCTTTTAAATACTTCCAGGGATGGTGACTCAACCACTTTCTGGGCAGCCTGTTCCGGTGCTTGACAACCCTTTTGGCAAAGAAATTTTTCCTAACACTGCATCTAAACCACCCCTGGTGCAACTTGAGGCTGTTTCCTTTCATCCTACTGCTTGTTACTAGGGAGACCGACCCCCCCTCGCTACATCCTCCTTCCAGGTAGTTGTAGAGAGTGGTAAGGTCTCCTCTCAGACTCCTCTTCTTCAAACTAAACAACCCTCAGCTGCTTCTCACAGGACCTGTGCTCCAGACCCTTCCCCAGCTTCGTTGCCCTTCTCTGGACCTGCTCCAGCCCCTCAATGTCCTTCTTATGGTGAGGGACCCAAAACTGACACCAGTATTGGAGGTGTGGCCTCACCAGTGCCGAGTACAAGGGGATGATCACTTCCCTAGTCCTGCTGGCCACACTATTGCTGATGCAGGCCAGGATGCCGTTGGCCTTCTTGGCCACCTGGGCACACTGCTGGCTCCTGTTCAGCCGGCTCTTGATCAGCACTCCCAGGTCCTTTTCCGCCAGGCAGCTTTCCAGCCACTCTTCCCTGAGCCTGTGGCTCTGCATGGAGTGGTTGTGACCCAAGTGCAGGACCTGGCACTTGGCCTTGTTAAATCTCACACAACTGGCCTTGGCCCACTGATCCAGCCTGCCCAGATCACTCTGTACGGCCTTCCTACCCTCAAGCAGACCAATACTCCAAACCACCAGCTCACTCAGGGACATTTACAACAAACATCAGTCTGAATATCTCTCTATTAAAAATACAAATCCAAGCAGAGAATCACGTCAAAGAGATTTGCGCAAGAGGAAATGATGACTTGCCTTTATTTTCTTATCATCTGTTGCCACAGTTCCATCACTGACCAAACCAGAAGTCATGGCCTCTTCTAGGAAGTTGTTCAATTTTTCTTCATCATGGGTGGAGTCGGAGCCCGAAGTTTCAATTAAAACATAAAAAGGGCTGCCTGAAGTGAGGGAGAACAGAATAAGCAGATGATCTGGGATAAAAGCATAGGAATTTAGGGCAGGTTCTGGAGCTTTTCCCAAGCTTGGCATATTTCACAAGGTCACTCTACTGCCAAGATTGTCTGGTGTCAGGCAGAAGGGCAGCTAAAGTGGCAATCTTCTACCTGTAGGGCACTTCACTTACACACTGTATCCTTTACCTAGCCACTGCTTTCCACAAAACTAGCAGTTTTATGGGAACAACAGAAGTAAAAAGTCTTTTCTTTAAAGACTTCCACCAAACGTTTGGAATTGAATACTGGGTACAAAAATTATGACAGACGTCTGTACACTCATTGACATAAATCATCGAATCACAGAATGGATTGGGTTGGAAGGG
>NW_010141535.1:3770-4989 GCF_000699245.1 Pterocles gutturalis | reverse complement strand
GTGGGGCAGTGTCCGCTCCCCAGCAAGCGCCAAGGACAGTGGCCAGGGTCCGAGCCAGGGTGGCCAAGGCTGGCTGTCCCTAAGGCTGTCCCCAAGGCCATCCCCACCGAGCCGAGCCCCCTGTGAGGGACAGTCCAGCAGCCACCCCCTTCCCTCCAGCCAACCCTGGTGAACCATTAACCACCCCGGGCCAGGCGCCAGGATCCAAACTCCATGTGCAGCCCGATCCCTCCTCCCCGAAACGGGCCCAAGGCACCAGTTCCACCAGTGCACCGCTCCCGGCCAAAGGTCCACTGTGGCTGAGACCACCCCGTCCAGCCACTGCCGCAGCGAGCTACGTCAGCTCTTGTGTCACCAGAGCCTTGTTTTCTTGGGAAAACCACCCAAAATCAGCATGCTGGCCAGACAGAATGATGCTCAGGGTGAGACAGGAGCAAACCCATCCCCATGGCTCCCCGGGGTCCCCAGCAGGACCCTCAGGTCAGGGGAGAACCTCCAAACCCCAGCTCGGGTGGCTGCTGGTGGTTCAGCTCTTCCCAGCTCAATCCCAACCATGAATGGGACAACTGAAATAAATCAAACACCGGAGCCATCACCAGCATCGACGCATTGTTTCCCCCTCTCTCTCCCCGAGCAGCGTCCCGTGCTTTAAGCCACCCTCCCACCATGCCTGCACACCCAGCAAGGAGCAGCCCTGCCGCCTGGGCTTCCCTGCCCTTCCCAGCTGTCCAAATTCCTTTTTTTTTTTTTTCCAGGGAAGATGCAGAACTCTGCCTAGCAAACTTGTGCCTTCCCAACAGTTGCTTTTTTTAGTTCCTTATTCTAGCCTCCCCACCAAGCACTCCACGAACATCCTGACCAAATGGAGAAACCCCAGGGGCTCCAAGGAAAGACGAAGGGGAATTTGCAGCACTCTGAAGCATCTTGTGGGAGCAACGTTACTGAACACATTGTCAGAAATTTCATTCCTGTTGAGCAACTGTGTGCTTTCCTCTGGTGCTGCTAACCCCAAATCACTGCGAACGCCTCCCTTTCCCCTAAGCACTCTAAAGCAAACAGACAATAGTGACGACGAACGCTAATTGCTTGACCGCTCCTCGCATCGCCAGAGCAACAGAAACCATTCAAACAGGCTTTGGAAATATCTTACCACTCAGATTTTGGGCACAGGCTGCAATAATTGTTTTCATGGTGGCAAGAAGCTCCGCACCAGCCCCTG
>NW_010141535.1:0-3725 GCF_000699245.1 Pterocles gutturalis | reverse complement strand
TTGATTGTCTGTCCAGCTGCCTCCACCAGCTGATCCAAGGTAAACCGGCCGCTGCGGAGGGGAGTGGATCTGCTCCAGCCCCGGCTCGCAGAGCAAGGAGATCAGATGGTCCTTGGGAGGATGAGGAGTCGTGCGGAGCGATGAGGAGCTGCCGTCGCAAAGGGTAGTCGCCGCTCCTCAGAATGGCACCGCTGCCAGCGCTGGCGGGGGCTGCCTTCCCCCAGGAATGGAACCGTCCGGCTTTGGGTATTTCACAAACCGCTGTCGTGCCCTACCAGTGTAAGCCGCCCAAAAACGTCATCCCTGAAGCTCCTGCTCTGCAGCATGGGAACGCAGCCTGCCAGACGGGTCCTGACCCTCGGCCCCCAGGTCCAGCACTGTCACGTCGTCGTCCACCCCTAAAAGGGGCATTGGGGTCAGCCAGCCCTGCTGGCAAGCCCGGGAGGACTGGAGTAGCACCTGGAGAGGACTGGGGAAAAAATAAGAATAAAAGGCAAGAAAAGCAGCAGAAACATCCCTGAGCTAGGGCTTCAGGTCACCAGCCAAAGGAACAGTAAAAATCCACAGCATCTGATTCACTAGAGCTACTTGGGATCTGCCCTCCAGAATAAGGAAGAGCTCACTAACATCAAATGGAGGAAAGAGATAAATACATATAGAGGGAAAAAAAAGCATTTCATGGGAGAGGTCTGGAACCCACAAAAACTCATCATCTGCTTTTGTAGATTGCAGAGACTCAGTATCTGGAAAAAAGGGTGCACCAGCATTCACTGTAAGCTGCAGCTTCAGTGACGTAGACGAGTTAAGAGGAGCTGAGAGTGCTACGTACAAAATGCCTAAGCTCTCCTGCTGGCTAGTTAGCCCCTCAGGTGTGCCTAAATCATGATAAAAGGAGGAAAAAACCTAAATTCTTTCAGAATCCTGCTCCCCAGAGGTAAGGCAGCACGCTGCGGCTGAACCCCACTGTGCCACATCAACGATGGTGAAACGTACATGGCCTGCTCCTGGTAACACACTGCGGGGAGCAGAGATGCTTTGTTTGGATTTTTATCCTGACGTTTGGAACAGGTTTAGAACAACCACAGTCACAGCTGCCAGCCCACGCAGGCTGGAGAAACCCCTGGAGACAGCAACTCCAGAGCTTCCAGCCGTGGTGCCTCAAGCAGTGTGCCTGCAGTGCCTGGGTCTGTGCCGGGTCCAGCACATCAGCCATGTCCCCTCTGCTCACTCCCTGCAAGATCCATGCCAGCAGCTATTTCAACTACCTTCAGAAGAACCCAAACAAGGTTTTAACCCTTCCAAGGTTACACTGTAGGTAGATTTCAAAGCGGTGTCCCAGTGTTGGCCCCTGCAGAGCTCCATGAAAGGGTCCTGAGTACACACAAGTGCATCGTGTATATGCTACAGCCCTGCAGACCCCACTGAGCAAAAGCACAAACATTTCTATCAAGGCATTTCTGCTATGTGTAATATCAGCACTTCAAGACACTGCCCTCAAAATACCCAATTTACTTACCACAAAAAAATCCCAAATGATTCAGTCTGCCTGCTCGGGAGGGAGCAGTGGGATGAGCCTGTGGAAAAGCTGTCAGTACACCTGGCTGCATCCAGACCTCCCTGGCGAGCTGAACGCTGCACTGCAAGCTGGAGCGTTCAGAAATCTCGGTTGAAAACTGGCCATCTGACATTGCCTGTGTCCCATCCCCAGCTCCCTTGGTTGCTGGAAACCAGCCCCACAGACTGGCTTGGGAAGAGCTGAGGACGAAGAGCGAGGGATTTTCACAGCACGAATTAGGCAGCACAAGAGATTTTATTTTGCTTAAAATATATAGAGAAAAAATAAATACATCCACCCACAATACAAAGAGCAGTTTCCAAATTCATGTACTTTTCTTTCAAGGACTTCCCCTGCCTGGGAGAACAGAGGCAGTCTGACCCCTCGGAAAGAGCTCCACCCGACAGGAGCTCCGTGGTACCACTGTACATGACCGGCGCACTCAGTCTGACATTTAATGTAAACCAAAGCAAACTGTCATGTTTGCTCCTCCGACTCCGGTGGTTCCCACAGAAGCCACGGATACCTCTGCGTATGTACAGTGTGTTTATTCCCTCAGCTCCAGGACACAGGAAATTCTTACAGGATTTCCAGGCCCTGCTCCCTCTGCAGCGAGAGCATCAGCCCATATTCTGCCGGTTGCCGTAGCCTCTTGGGTGTGTATCTTTCCAGTCATCCCAGTTCCGAGCTTTTTGAAGAGCTTCCTCATCATCCTCCTCCTCTTTTTTCTCCTGCTGCTGCTTCTGCAACTCTTCATCACTTATACCTGCTGCAGGTCAAGAACAGGAGTGAGGGGCAGTGAGACAGTGGAAGAGCCCCTGGCAAGCTCTCAAAACAGAAGTCCTGCCAGGAGCCAGTCTAGACAGAAAGCTGGGATTGCCAAAGACCAGTCTAGCAATCCAGTTATTCTCCCAGCTTAATAAAGTCACCCTGAACGCATCTCTGTTCACCCTCCCCGTCACGAGGCTCCCTGAATTCCCTATCCCAGTCTTTGCTTTGCCACTCCGTACCTGGTGCTCTCTGAGGCGCGCTCTGACCAGACACAACTCCCTGCTTCCTGCGCTGCTCGTACCAGTCGTCCACGGTCATAGTGGGCAGGCCGGGATACCCAGCGCCAAACACTCTGCAGAACAGAGAGACAGTCAAAGGTGGCACTTGACATCACTCCGAATGAGCAGAAACACAGACAACCATGCACAGAACTCCTCCGTAATCCAATTTGTGCTAATGATATGAGGCATGTTGTCAGGCTTGAGAACAAATGTATTTCTACAGCCTGGGCTTTCAGCACCGGACTCACCAGTAACCCTGTCGTAACAGCATTTAAAGAGTTCATCTGCTAGTTTAGAGAGGTGAGGGCTGTTCTAGTCCAAAGACCTTGGATCAGTTCTCCAGCCCAAAGAACACGCTGTGCTAGCACAGCTTGCCAAGGAGGCCCCGGGGAACTGAAATAGGCACGGCTCGGCCAAATAAATATATGGAAGGCTCAGGGCAAATAACGTCAAATGCACGTCAAGAAATCTAGTTTCTATCCCATTTTGTGTTTTTGCTGCCCTATTCCTTGCAAGAATCTCACAGTGCCACAAAGTATGAAGATCTTGATGCCCCAGGGAAAGCCAGTTAAAACCTGTATTAGCGTGACTGATGATTCTCTGGTAGGTACCACATCTTCCCAGTCCCTAAGAACACTATTTGAATTCAGTGAAACCTTCCAGAGTTTACACTAGATTAAAACACCACATGCGCTCTCCACTGCCAGGCTCTATTTTAACAGTGAAGAGCAATCCTGCTCTATCACATATTGGTTAGAGGGGCAGATAAGCCTCGCCCATGGCCTATAAACTAACACAGGGATATCTGCTTAACACCTTCTCCTCTTCTGCCATGTCAAGAGGAGGAACCAGCATTAGCCACAGACTCACAGAATGTTAGAGATTGGAAAGGACCTCAAAAGATCACCTAGTTCAAGCCCCCTGCTGGAGCAGGAACACCTAGATCAGATCACACAGGAACGCATCCAGGCGGGCTTTGAATGTCTCCAGAGAAGGAGACTCCACACCCTCTCTGGGCAGCCTGTTCCAGTGCTCTGGCACCCTCACCGTGAAGAAGTTTTTTCTCCTCTTCCAGTGGAACCTCTTATATTCCAGCTGCACCCATTGCCCCTTGTCCT
>NW_010141534.1:8267-8602 GCF_000699245.1 Pterocles gutturalis | reverse complement strand
CACGCGGCCGTCGGCGTTTAAATGAGCCCAAGCGAGAGCAGCCTCCGCTTTGTCACTCCTGGCTTATTAAGCCCAAGAGCCTCAGCTCGAAGCTCATGCTGGCAAAAAAATCAATGTTTTCCCAGCGCAGGAAATACTTCCAAACCTCCATGTTTTTTCCCAAGGGCTGGAAATAACACCGCGTGCGGCAGCGGCTCCGTTACCACTCGCTTAATTAGTGCCCTCGCAGAGCCTTGGCCACCCTCGGGCTTGGGAAGCCGGCGTGGCTGGAAGATGCTCGGGAAGCTGCGGCTTGGCTTGGAACGGCGCCCTTGCACCATCACCTTTGCACCCTC
>NW_010141534.1:5137-7897 GCF_000699245.1 Pterocles gutturalis | reverse complement strand
GCCCCACCGGCTGCAGCGATGGCCCCTTGCCCACCGCAGGGTCTCAGCCGGGGTTTGCTCCTGGGATCCCAGTGTGCGCTCCCATGGCAGTCGGAGCTGGATGGAGGATCCCCGGAGGGGGTCCGGGATGGGATGGCAGCTCAGCTGGTGCAGGGTCCGCAGGGCTCAGGCTGGGCTGTGCTGGAATAACCGCCTGCAGGTTAACCGACCCCCTCCTCGCCCCTCCGCAGCTGATTTATCCCCGTCCATCCTCACCCCAGCAGCATCCTTTGGCTCCCGTAGCCTTGCTCCCCGCTCCGGTGATGGATTTACAGCCCGATCCCGCTCACGCTGCGCCAAGCTGACCGTGCCGCGCACGGGGTCTTGCGTAAGCATCCCCCATCTCCGCCCGTCCCTCCCGCCGCGGGAGCCGGTTGTTACCATCCTGTTCTTGCCTCCCCGTGATTTGTAGCGCTGCCATTTCCCGGGGCAGGATGCATCGCCAGGGTTGGTGGCGTTTTATTCGTTCCCAGTGGTTTTTAAAGCCGTAGTCGTGCCCGGGAGGATTGATTTGGTCCCGACGGGGTGCGGGGAGTCAGGATGTAGGTGAGTTTTCTGGCTCGATGAATTATTCACCTCCACGCGATGCTCGTGCCGGTCCAAGGGAAGCCGAGCTGGTGGCAGGATGAGCCCGAGCTCTGATGCTGTTGGTGTATCAGGGTGGGCAGCGCCGAGGAAAAGGGCTTCGGTGCCCGTCGGTGGGTGCTCTGCTCCCACCGTGCCCCTCCAGCCTTGGCAGACACGGGGCTGGACGCCAGCACGTGGCCGTGCCGGCGGCAGGGGGTGACTCAGCCATCACCTGGGGTGTCCCCAGCTCACCCTGCAGGAAGTGAGTCAGGTTTTGAGGAAGAAAAACATTCAAATGCTGGGGCAAGAGTTCTTCCTGCACGGGGAGGAGGGCGCACCGGTCGCAGGAGGGAGACAGGGATGGAGGGGCGCGGGCGATGCTCAGGTGGGGAGACCGCACTCGCCTCCGATGCTGCCCATGGCAGCTTCTCCCCAGAGCTGGGGGGAAGGAATGGGGGATGCCCCGTAACTCATCCCACCAGCAAAACCCGGGGTGTAAGCTCAGCTCCTGGCACCCAGGAGCTCCGCTGGGTCTTGCTCTTGGCTGGAGATGCTCTTCCTTCTCCCAAAAACTGCGTGGGGACGGGAGGGGACGGGGACTGATCCAGGGCATGGGCTGAACTCTGCGTGTGCCTCTTCTCCCTGCAGAGATGGACACCTTCAGCACCAAGAACCTGGCCCTGCAGGCCCAGAAGAAGCTCTTGAGCAAGATGGCCACCAAGACCATGGCCAACGTCTTCATCGATGACACCAGCAGCGAGATCTTGGATGAGCTCTACCGGGCCACCAAGGAGTACACCCACAACCGCAAAGAGGCCCAGAAGATCATCAAAAACCTCATCAAGATTGTCATGAAGTTGGCCGTGCTCTACCGCAACGGGCAGTTCAACCCCGAGGAGCTGCTGGTGATGGAGCGCTTCCGCAAGAAGGTGCACACCTTGGCCATGACGGCCGTCAGCTTCCACCAGATAGACTTCACCTTCGACCGCCGGGTCATGTCGGGCGTGCTGACGGAGTGCCGGGACCTGCTGCACCAGGCTGTCAACGGCCACCTGACGGCCAAGTCCCACTCCCGCATCAACCACGTCTTCAACCACTTTGCGGACTATGAGTTCCTCTCGGCTCTCTACGGGCCGTCCGAGCCCTACCGCACCCACCTGAAGAGGATCTGCGAAGGGGTTAACAAGATGCTGGAGGAGGACAACATATGACGTTGGCCAAGATGGGCCATCGGCAGCAACTGCTGGACTCTACCTCTGGCAAGACCAAGGAGAGGACGTACGCCTGTTTGACCACCACCAGCCCTGACGTCCTCTTCTCCTCCGCAGTCCTCACTCATTTTCTCCTTGTTTCTACAAAAGACTGAACTTCTTGACTTTTTGCCTAACCTTTGCCCAGGGTCTGCAATCCCCTCCCTGCGCTGGGCTGGGTCCTTTCCTGGGCTCCTGATGTCCAGTTTGATTTCCTTTGCCCACCAAGTGCTCTTAGCTCCCAGTCCAAGGAACTGGGACTCCTCACCTTGAACTCTACCGGAACCCTTCTGGGGGGAAAACCAAAACCAAAGACTCGCAGCGTGTGACACCTTGCAGGTGTCCCCGAGCGGGTGGGTGGGTGGATGAAGGGTTGTGAGACCCTATTATGGGTTGTGGAGCTCCATGGTTATCTTCCAGCAGCTCCAGGATGTGGTGGAAGCAGATCATGGTCCAGGTTTGTGCTGCCCGGGGTTGGAAGGTGCTCCTGCACCAACCAGTCCTTGAGACGGGAAGGATCCCACCTCACCTGGGCGAGCGGCTGACCCTTGGGGCAGGGAGGGAGCCGTGGAGACCTGCTCCATCCCTGCACCCCATCTGCACCCTTCATCCAAGACCCAGCTCCCCCCACGATGGTACCACTGTGATGGCTCCGACGCCTTCCTCAGTGGTTGCCCAAAGCTCTCCTTGGATTTCATACGTTTTACATGTCCTCGACTGAGTTGTTTGTTATTTTTTAGTAAACTCTGTAGCCCTGATGAGTTTTATTTCAATAAACTCACCTGTTTGGCCTGGGTGCTCCCTGCGGTTGGTAGAAGGTGGGTGACAGCGATGAAACGAGCGCTGGGGGCTGGTGGTTTGGTCTTTTAAATGGAGATTTAAATGGTGACCTGGGGTTTTTACC
>NW_010141534.1:0-5113 GCF_000699245.1 Pterocles gutturalis | reverse complement strand
GGGCGGCCCCTGCTCTGCAGCACAGCATCTCCGGGCTTTGCCCGACCAGTGCTGAACTGGTGGGAGGATGCAAAACCCAGCACAAACCCACAGCACGGGTCTGGGGTCTCTGCTCCCCCGCAGACACCCACCCGTGCTCCTCTGCATCCCCTCGCTGACCGGTGGGAGCTCAGAAAGCCCAACCCTGGGAGCGGAAAGCGAGGGGAAATTTTTCGGAGTGAAACACGGGCGTGTTGGAACAGCGCTGTGCTCTCGGGGCACGGATGCACCCGCCGGGGCCCGCGTCCAGCGCGCCGATCTCGGCTTTGAACACCCAAAATTGCCCTTTTAGCGTACAAGATGCTGCGCGATCTCCGCCGGCTTTATCTCCGCGACCTTCTTGTGCCTCCGGTTCCATGGCATGTCTCCCAGGAGGCTGCCAGTGCTCGTGGGCAGAGAGCGGCTCTGTGGCTCCCGTTCAGCCTTATTTAAAAAAATTTTTTAAAAAAAGAAATGAAGCCGCTATCTCTGTCATTTCGCAGGCTCCAGCTCTCGCAGCTGATTTAATTGCACGACGCAGTTCGGGGTGGGGGTAAAGCACATTCCCAGGTGTGCACGGAGGAGAACGTGGCCAAGATGCACCAAGGTGTTGGTCCCTCGGGGAGGGCAGGGTGAAGCCGGCCTTTGGCAGGCGGCTTTTGCGAACAGACGTTCCCGTTCCCCCCGCCGGGCTCGCAGCAGCTGTCAGGTACGTGCCGGAGAGGAGCCAGAGCTGGAAGCAGATGCGGTGAGCAGGCAGAGCAGAACGGGGCTGAGCGATGCGGCGCTGACAGCCCCGAACGCTGCGCTGTTCTGCTCTCCAGGTGTGTCAGCATCAGCTGCAAGATGCTCCTTAATGGCGAGAAATACCTGCTCAGCCCCGACTCACCCTGTCCCCTTTGTCCCCAGGGTTTCTCCCTTTGTCCCCATGGTTTCGTACATCCCAGGACCACACTTAACCCCCCAAACGCCTGGCACCAGCTTTCCTGCACACGCAGGTGTCTAATCCGAAACTTTTCCCCCACTGCAAACACCCGCCTCGTTACCAAATTCTTGCCTTTTTGTCCCGGGAAGCCCTGGAGAGCACACACTCTTCTAGAAGAGCCATCTTCTGGGTTTCCCATCCCAACCCGAGTCTGGGAAATGAGCTCCTTCAACGCCCTTGGGTCTGCTTCCCTCCCAGTAACTGGTTAAACAGTGAGAAAGGTCCGAGCCCAACAACACCAGAGCCCCAAATGCGGCTCGGAGCTCAGGTAGGAGCACACGAGAGATGCAGGTCCCCACCCGACAGCACTCCTGGGCTGTGCGGGTACCTGGAGATCCAGGAGGAGCTGCACAATGGAGAAAAACAGCTGGGAGCAGCGTGGAAAAGAGAACTGTTAAAATCCGCAGTGCAAAGCACCCCCAGAAAGCCAAAAACCAGGGAACTCCCCTCCCCCCCAAAATGGGCAAAGCAGCTACCAGTGACCACAGGCATCACTTTGGGCACAGAACCCATCGCACCAGGGCTGGGTTACGCCAGCTTACAGCTGGAGCCTTGTTCTGCCATGCTGGGACTCCTCTCGGGTGGGCAGAACCGCCGCAAACCCTCTGCAGCCTCCAGCCTCCCGTGTGACAACCCCTGGGAGAGGGCAGGAGTCACAGAACGGAGCAAACTCGGGCCAGAGCACGATGCTTTCTTTCTTTATTTGTGTTGTATTTACACAGGAAAGGAATTGCACATTCCCTCACTGTTATTACTCTAGATAAGAAAAAAATAACTTTTGTACGTAGAAAATAGTCCTGCAGTTGTACTGAGACATGGAAGTGTTGCTTGGGTCGATTCCTGGGTTGTGTCAGAATAAGCAGCTCTGCTTTCCCCACACCGCGTTATCCCAACCCATGCTCTGCACCAGGGCAGGTCCGGAACATCCTGCGGTAGCCGCGCTCACCAAGGAGTCAGATAGCTTTGGCCAACCCTATCCCTTCCTTCCCCCCTCCCCAATTTAATGATTTCCTCCTGCTTGCCAAAAGAGAAACCCTGTCTGCCCTCCAGAGACGACAGAGTTAACAACTTTAGCAAACCGTGTGTAAATCCAGCCCCTTATCTTTCCACATTGCTCTGGAGATAAGGAGCCCCCCATTCGAGGGGCAATTTACCATATTCAGCAGATCAACCAAGCAGAAAGCGGGTGACTGAATGGCTGGCGGCAGATCGGGAGTCTCGGAGGAGGTTTCCGGCTGCAAAGCACATTGTTACTCTGACACAAGACAGAACGCATCTGTCTGAACACCTCCAAGCCCCACTTGTGTTGGACCCTGGCACATTTCAATATGGAAAACATAAAAAGGTTTGGCCAACTAAAAAAAAAAACCCGCCGTGAACAAGTAATCCTCTTTATCTGCCATGCTCTTCCGGCCTAAACGCCCCTCTCAACGCTGGCCTTGGGGTCAAAGCTCGTCACGGGGCGTTTTTGCTACAATCATGAGTTTGGACAGTTCAAAACGGAACTTGCCTTCCCTGTGAGACACTGGAAAGAGGAAAAAAAAACAAGCACAGGATAAACAGATGGTAAGGCACGAACAAAACAGCCCTGCTGGTTCTTTTCCAGGATGATAAAGCCAGCAAGTCGGGCATTGCACTTCCTTTTTATGCACGCAAGAAGCGTGTTGTGATAAACCCGTCCACCCCCCATGCTAATTGAACATTTACACTGGAATGTGACCTGCAAAATCCCGCTGCCAGCTAGGGATGAAGAGCACTGTACCCCTGACTCCGCGACATGCACTGTGCTCCTGTACGTTGTCACCTATCTGTGTTAAGTTTAAATATTCGTCTCCTGGTAGAGAGCCAGGCTTATCTCTCACTCCAGACCCTTTCTCACACAGCTCTCTCGGTCACAGACCTGTTGTTTCAGTGATTTCAAATTCTTCCTGTTTTAAGGGGATGTCGTTTTGTCCTCCCACTGCAGCTTGAGACTGAAACAGGAAGGAAGAAGGTTTAAGCAGTTGAGGCAACCCACGAAGCTACTGTATTTAAAGCAAACAAACAAACAAACAAGCAGCACGTTTTGAAAAATGAACTTGCGTTTTAATAATGCGGAGTGAAAAAATTAAACCCACTAAGGAAATAATATTTGAAGGAAAATCTCTGGCTATTTTTCCATTTCCTATTAAACCACAAACTTGTGTCCTGCGGGTGACTGAAAGCCTCACCACTGAAGACTGGGAAATGGACGAATGATCCAGACAAAAGCACCAGCAGAGGTTTTATTTACTTTTGTCACCCATGGCCTCTCCTGACTGCCACCACTCTCTAATTAAGGACGTGGTGGAGTATGTTTTATTGCACAGATGTCTAATAAATGTTTTCCATGTCCAAGTCATGTTTTATAGCAGCCTCCCACACACCTGCTTCCGAGCGATCAGCTGAGACTTACATAAGCCATGGCATGCTCTATCTTGGCTCCTTTCACTTCAGCTTTAAACTGGGTAAAGAAGAGATAAGACTTCCCTTGGGGCCTGAAACAAGAAGGCAGAGTCTTAAACCTCGGCAGAGAGGGTGAAGGTGCCGATGAGCTCAGGATTCACTGCTCCCTCCCTCCACAGCCACCTCCGGCTCTCTTGTAGCTCCATCTAGTGAGGAGGGTGGAGAGGGGGAACACAGGATTTATCAACCACAGCCTGGCTAAAGAGCCCACCCAGCATCACAGCGTCTCTCAGGAGAGGAAAGCCCCCCGGTGCTGCCCCGTGGTGAGGCAAACCCAGCAGGGAGGCAGGGTCCCACCCGCCTTGTTGCTTTTGCCTCGGAGCGTTTGGGGTTAAAGAACACACCTCCAGACAGAGCAGGAGAAGAGCAGGTTGTCTTCACTGACGCCAACGTTCATCTGCCATTGCTGCAGAGGGGAAAGGTCCGAACAGTTAATGTGGGTAAGCAGGCACTGCACTATTCAGCCACTCCAAAATAACACAACATCACTACACAGCGCTTGCAGATGGCCCTTTTTACTTTGTGTCACACAAAGCTCAAGGCCTGGTTGCCCTCTCTTCTTCTCTCCACAATTTCATTAGGACAGTTGCAGAAAAGAGTTCAAGTCTCAGTTCCCTTTATGCTAAAAGAAAAGGATCTGATTCTAACAGGACTTGCAGATAATAAAGTTATAAACTGTTACCTGCACAGCACTTACTGCAGCAGCAACGGGAGCTGCAAAAACCTTCAGTCCTCCTAAAGAACAGAGGAGTCACTCCTGCGAGGCCCTTCCCACCAACTGGGGTATGAAAATGTCACTCCCAGTTCTCCAGGGACATCCAGCCCCGAGATTTGTTAAGCCTTACAAACATCACAGCCTTGAGAGCCACAGCAGCCTCACAACACAGGACAGGGAGGATTTGCTCCGGTCAGGGAGCCAGTCCAACAAGTTACTTTTGTAAACACGCAACACTGGAAACGCTGCAATCGCACAACCACCCTTCCTCACAGCCCCCGATCCTGAAATCAGCTCATCACAAACGAAACCGTCCTGAACAGCCTCTCAGCTGCAGAGACCGAGCACAAGGGAAGTGCTCGAAGGTTTGCCCAGCTCACCTCGTTCGTTCCTCCCTGAGCCGAGTACGTGAAGGTACAGGTGTAATCCCCCTGGAGAGAGAGAAGAAGAGGATGAGGAGCAGAACCTTCTCTTTGTTCACCATCAGCCAATTCTTGGCGATGCTCTTGGTGAGATTTGGGGACACCTGAGAGAACGGGGCGCGGTGCAGCCCCACCCCGTGGTCTCATCTTGGGGGGGGACCGAGGAGGAGCACCCACCACGTCCAGACCCCACACAAGGAGCCAGGGACCGTGCTGTGGCCGTGTCCATGTCACCCTCATCCCCTGCGGGTGTCAGCAGGACCCCGTGGGGGGAACCTGTCTTCGGGGGACCAAGGACCCCCCACCCCCCTGTGGGGTACCTCCTCCCTTTGGAAACCCCCCCTGGGGACCCCCTTTTCCTCGGGGACCCTGCTCCAGGGCAAGCCGCCCTCCCTGGGGCCCTCCTCGCCACACAGACGGTCCCACCTTGAGGAGCCATTTTTCTTGGGGACCCCCTTCTGCTGGAGACCCTCTTTGGGGACCCCCTTC
>NW_010141533.1:0-495 GCF_000699245.1 Pterocles gutturalis | reverse complement strand
AGCCCCGCAGGAGCCGGCAGCTCCCACTATTGTCCGTTTGTGAAACAGCCGGTTCAGAAGCTCACATCCAACGTGATGTGGATTCCACACCCAGGGCTCTAAATAAAAACACCGGGGTGCCAGAAGGCTGTGTAGAGCTCGCGGGGAATCAGGGGCTCCGGCATGTCCCGGAGGAACTCCTTGAGCAGAGCAGCCACGTCGTGAACGCTTTGATGCTCATCCAGGAAAACATCCAGTCCTTGGTCAAACTCTTCCCTCAGCTTAAAGACAGGAGAAATGAGAAGCACAAAAGCAACCGCGGGTTATTCCTGCTCGTACCGGCCGTGCTGTCAGGATCTGCCCCAGGACAGAGCCACGGCAGCGGCAGGACAGGAGGGCTGGCTGCTCCCCGTGTCCCCCAGATGCGGGGCACCCCCAAAAACAGTGTGCCAGAGCCCAAAGCCTGCTGCTGCCCGAGGATGGGCCAAGGAGCAGCAGGAGCTCCAGGCCAGGCAG
>NW_010141532.1:70236-71621 GCF_000699245.1 Pterocles gutturalis | reverse complement strand
TGGCCGGGCGGTGCTGGTCCAGAGCCTGCCTTCGCCCATGCACCTGGCCGCCCAGGGTGGCAGTTCAGGGGTGTGCAAGGCCCCTTGGGTGGGGAAAGGTGGAGAGGGGAGGCCATGCCCGCTCTCCAGCTGTGCAGGGAACTGGTTGTCGAAAGCGAGTTTCTTCGCAGCAGCGTGCGCAGGGCTGAGCTCGGAGAAGCTGCGGGTGGGGATGGCAGACCCAAGCGGTGCTGGCCGACCCCCCTGTGCAGACGCACGCGCGCTCTCAGCGTCTCCTCTCGGCTGTTGGCAGCCGAAAGCCGGAGAAACGCGGAGTGATTGATTTTTACACAAACAGGCGCACACACGCTGTATTGTTTGCTCTGCCTGCCTTTGGGTTTGATTCACTCCAAGTGTGTTCTGACGCTCTCCCTCATCAAATAATTGTGGAATCGCAGTTGGGGCAGGAGCAGAGCGCTGTTGGGGAAGGGGAGAAGTGTGGGGATCATAAAATGCTCATGTTTATTTTAGGTGGTATTTGCATCAGAATAAACATGCTGGGGTAAAGAAAAAGAAAACAGACCCGACAAAAAGCAGGCTAGAAACCTATCATGCGACTATATGAGGCTATTTCGGTGGTGGTTGCTGTGGAAGGTCAGAGTAGACGATCGCAGAATTTCTTGGGCTGTAGCATGTATGTGACACTAGCTTGACCTTGCTGTGCTTTTGGCAGGTGGTTCCCTATTACTGTGTGGCACAGAGTTATTAAAAAATCCATTAACAGCTGTGTTTGTACTTGCCAGAAGCCCACCTTCCCCAAATTTTTTTTATGCTGTTTTTCTTGAATATTGTTCTTCTCTGCTACACACAATTTTGTCTTATTGGGAAGATATTTAACACTTCTCAGTGCAGTGAATATGTAATTTTTTTGTTTTCTGGATTTGTGAGAGTGAGGAAAGAGCATTAACCTTTCCAGGGCAGGGGAGTTCTGCTGTACCCAGTATAGCTTTCATTGTTTTACTTGCAAAAGTGTTGTTTGACCCAAGCTCAATTGTGTTCAGTTCCTGACAATTTTATTTTAGAAGTGTTAGTTCCAAACATAATTACTCAGTCTCTAAAAGGCTGCCATTGTTTATTGTTTGCCTTTTAATAAACTTATTTTTTTCCTGTCTTATAGATGGCTAGAAAGAGAACAAAAATCAACCCCCCAGCTTAGTGAGTGGAAAACATTTATAACAGTTTTCTCACTGTGGATACTGTTTGGGAGTGTAATTGTCCTGTGGAATCCTCTTCCAGTGATCTGAGTTCTAGTGAGAGTCTGATTAGTTTTTAATGCCCCAAAATGAGTAAATTGCAATTTGGGTTACAGTAAATCTCTGCTTATAGGAAAATTATTCTGTAGGGAA